>NW_027554461.1:0-300000 GCF_053574225.1 Canis aureus | reverse complement strand
CTCAGGCCAGCAAGGTGAGTGCCTCTCCCCGACCTCCTTGCCTCCTCCCCGCCAGCTGCAAAGTCCCTATCACCTGTTCCTCTGGTCTCCCAGCAACAGAATCCCCTGCCACTTTTGCTTTGTGGATCTTTCTGAGACCTGTCTGGGATGTGGTACCCAGGGCCCAGGTTGGTGAGTTTGGTACCACTCAGATGCCGCGGGCTGGGCGGCCCTCCGCCGCCCGATCTTGAAGCCCAAGGGCAGCTCGCCCCTCTTACCCGTGAAGCTAAACATGGTCTTCATCGCAAAGCTTTCAGGCTTCAGACACAGGTTTTTGCCGCCTCTACAGCTCAACACTTAGTGCTGGAGATAAGCCAAGCCGGCCTCGCGGCAACGTCCCAGCAACTGAGCACCGGGGTCCAAAATCTCTCTCCGCAGAACAAATGTACCCCGGCAATGCAGCTAAACACAAATGCGCCTGCGCACCTCAGAAACTGGCGTCACTCGCCTGCTCACAAGGAGCCCATGGCCAAGAGTGCCCAAAGCGCATGTGCCAGGAGGCCCAAGCCTCTCAAATCTCCGCGGCCCCTTGAGCTGGGCTGGCTTCCCCTCAAACGTTGCCGGGATGGCTGAGCATTATGGGACATTTGCAAAAGACTCTGGGGTGTGGAAAAGCAGTCTTCCGGGCCCCTGAGTGGCTCAGTGGTTGAGCGTATGCTTTCAGCTCAAGTCCTGATCCTGGATTTTGGGATCAAGTCCCGCACAAGACTCCCCCGCAGGGACACTGCTTCTCCCTCTCCCTGAGTTTCTCATGAATAAATAAATGAAATCTCAAGGAAAAAAAAAAAACGTAGTATTTACATACGACTAGGGCTAGAGTGCATGAAAGCACGTTCCCCCAGAATACTTCCCTAACGAATGCTCTCCCTCAGTTTATTCCTCTTCCACATCCCTCGGGACCCCTGTCAGTCTCCATGGAATGCAGCGGATGCAGCCAACAGAAAACTGTTCTCATGGTCAGACTTGGCAATGTGTATCATCAAGTGCAAGCTCACAAGGGGAGAACAATTCACATTCCCTAGATGAAATGAAAACCCGTTTCTGCATGCCTCCTAATCCTCCCATTTGGCCCAGCCTTACCTTTACATTTTCTTTATTTTTAGTTTTTGCTGCTATTCCCCAATTGAACCTTTAATCAATCCAAGATTTAGTTTGCAGTGTGGTGCAACATTTAAGTTTTGTTTTTTTGTTTTGTTTTTTTGTTTTTTTTTCTGAGAGAGAGAGAGGTACAGAGGGTGAGGGAGAGAGACGGAGGAACAGGAGCTAAAATCAACAAACACGAAAAATAAAAATAAACAGAGGCTTAACCAACTGAGCCACACAGGCTCCCGCGCCCCAACATTTAAGAACTCTTTAAAAAAATAGCTATTTGCTTCTAAATAACCCATCTTTTCTCACCTAGCTTAAAATGCCACTTTATCATAAATTCTGTTATGGTTTTCTTTTTCTGGGTTTTACACTGGATTCAATTGACCAGTTGCCTTGTATCAATCAGTACTCTAGTATTTTAACTGCTTTATACATATGCTTTAGTATCCAATGCAGGTCCATAGTTCCCCTTCTTAATCTTCTCCTTCAGTATTCTCTTGGCGATATTTACCTCTATGCTACTGGAGATATATTTTTAATCACTATGCCAAATTTAAAGAATTCATGGAGAGAATTTGTAATTAGGTTAAGAGAATTAATGTTAACAGAATCAATCTCCCTGAATCAGTGTATTTAGATGTATGTTATGTCTTTGTGCCTAAGTCTTATTTGACATCCCTCCTTAGCTTCCAGGAGGTTTTTTTTTCCCTTATGTAAATCCTGCATACACTTCGTGATGTATTTATATCCTGGCTTTTTCTTTTTTCTAATGAAGTGATATATTTTCTGATTATAACTTCTAAGTGGTCACTCTTTTGATATCTGTATATTTATTTGGTAATGAGAATAAAGCACATTTTAAACTACATGCTTGTTAACAAAAGTTGGCAGTTTCTCGTAGATACTCAGCGAAGGCACGAATTGGATGGGAAAGATTTCACCAGAAAGATATACATCGAAGAATGGTATGATGTGGTTGAAAAAAAAATCAAGTAAAATGCAAACAGGATAGGCTGTTCATATTTATGTGTATGTGATACACACACACACACACACACACACAGAGGCTGTATACGAATGTCTACAGAAACTCCTTTGAATGTGGTGGTAATTGATCCATTAATTAATTACAACTGGACTACAGGCGATATTCTGGGTGAGGCAGATAGAAAAAAGCAGGAGCAAACCCATGACAACAGCTAATACAAAACTAGCTACCCCTAAACTCACCAGATTCCTATTACATTTGTTAATGATTTTAAGGATTAACCAAAGTAGGAGCTGCCCCTGACTGGCTTAGTTGATAGAATATGCAACTCTTGGTCTTGGGGTTGGGAGTTTAAGCCTCCTGTTGGGACTATAGCCTGCTTAGAAAAGGGAGGGGGTGGGGGCTTAGTCAGGCATCTGCCTTCAGCTCAGATCAGGATCTGAGGGTCCTGGGATCAAGCCCCATATCAGGCTACCTGGTCTGTGGGGAAACTGCCTCTCCCTCTCCCTTTGTTGCTCCTTATCCTTGTTTTTTCTCTCTCTGTCAAATAGATCTCTCTCTCTCTCTCTCTGTCAAATAGATCAGTAAAATCTTTTAAAAAAAAAAAGAAAGAAAGAAATTGACCAACAAAACCTAACAGAAGCCACTGTTGGCACAAGATGCACCAGCAAAATTGGGAAGTTTGGTGTCTGTTTTTACAGCAAGACAAACGCATAGATAGAAGTGTAGGCACTTATTTCAGAGGCCATTTAATGCCATTTTGTGCATGTAGGTCGCATGATTTGACAAGAAGTAGTTTGGAATGAGCAACCTAGAAACTAAGGGGGTCTGCATCTTCAGAAACTGCTGCTGGAATGAGCTACAGAACTCTGGAGACCACTAGGGTCCCTTCTGAGAGGGTGGCTAGTTCCAGGGCAGATCATGTTCATTGGTGGAGGAGCAATGAACAAAAACAAAGGAACAACAACAAGAAACCATTTCTTGGCCCTATTCAGCTTAGCTAGACCAAATGGTATTGGTGCGTGTGAATGATTGCAACTATGAGCATCAAGCATTTGTCTCTTACAGGTGCCAGCTAGAAAATTATCTTTTGTCCCCTTAGAATTCCCCAGGGTGACTTATGAGACCAGTAGAGGCTCTGTGTAGTGACAATTGACTAGAAGACTGACATTTCCTAACGCAACCTCCGATGAGAGGCAACGGCATTACTAGGCTATAAGGAGACAGGAACTCCACACCAGGACTCCAGGTAAGTTGAACAATTTGGTTGACTGTAGTGTTTTTGTATAGATCAGAGATACTCAAAGAGTATATGGTAGTCCAACTCTGAGCTTCTTTGTTCCTTGGTCGAATGCTAGGTGGATCCCCCAAAGACTTTCTCACAATCACCTGAAACCTAAGATTTCCAATTCCCAGACTTCTGTGGAAAACCATTTCGGATCTAGAACAGACATCCTCTAGAAAGTTCCTGATTAGAACTCCCATCCCCATGAGTCTCATGTATGTCCTGGTTCAACTTTGCTGCATACTCATTTGGTAGTTATACCAATGAAAATAACAAAGTGTTAGAGTAATGTATCTTTTATGATGAAAAGCAACTGAGATATGAATGCTTTACCAAATCCCTTAGCTCAGGTTTTCCAATTCTACTTCAGGGCTGTCATGTCTCCTCCTTTTAAGAGTTGCCAAGAAATTCACCACACACTTTCCATAGGGGCACCTGGCTGGCTCAGTCCATTAAAAGGCTTCGTTAAGGGAATCCCTGGGTGGCTCAGCGGTTTAGTACCTGCCTTTGGCACAGGGCGAGATCCTGGAGTCCCGGGATCGAGTCCCACGTCAGGCTCCCTGCATGGAGCCTGCTTCTCTCTCTGCCTGTGTCTCTGCCTCTCTCTCTCTCCTCTGTGTCTTTCATGAATAAATAAATAAGATCTTATAAAAATAAGGCTTCTTTAGCTCAGGTCAGGATTCAGGGGCCTTGGGGTTGCCCTGCCTCCAGCTCTCTGCTCAGCAGGGAGTCTACTTCTCCCCCTTCCTCTGTCTCCACCCCCATTTGTGTTCTCTCACACTCAAATAAATAAAAATCTTTTAAAAACAACCAACAGTTTTTCATAACTGTTTATTCATTCCTTTGGATATCTCTTCCCTTGCAGTCCACTCTATCTACCGAGGAAAACTGAATTTATGTCGTAATTAAACTATGATGAGAATTTGAGGGCTCCAGTGTGTTGAGGATGATCTGGGCCATAGTCTACTAAAAATCCCTGACCTGGGAGAACCACCTCAAAGGGACCACAAAATTAAATCAGAAACGTGTACTGAAAACCTGTATTCTGGCATTGTGGGAGTCAGTGAGGGAACAACAAACATGACATTGCGGTGTTCATGGAGTAGAGGCGAGTTTAATGCCACATTTAGGGTGAGCACAAAGGGCCTACGGAGTCATGTAAAAATAAGGGTAGTGACTCAGGGATGGATGCACAGGAAGAAGCAATATCAAAGCTAAAACTTAACGAGTAGGGGTTAGCCAGTGAGAGGGAGAGAAGCACATTCCAAAAAGAAGGGATAGTGTATCAGTGAGGATCCAAACAAGAGACAAACCACTTAGTAATTTCAACAGGGAACGTTTAATATAAAAAATGATGAACTATAACAGGAGATCAACTATAAAGATGAGAAAAGAAATCCAAATACCCTAAGGTGCAAGATTACCCAAGAAAGGTTACCCAAATGGGTAAATCCCAAGGCTGGGATTCAGGTCTCATTGAAGGAGATGTCGGAACTGCAGTCAGAGTTGCCCGGCCAAAGCTAGTCCGTGCTACAAAGCATGCAAACAGGAACTACCCTTCAGGAGTGCAGGGAGTCCTGTCTGATAAATGGATGTATAGGGAGGGTCAGGGAACAATGAGCCCACCGACAAGCAGAGCAGTGCAAGGCCTCCAGTGTATCATATGCACATGCAGAAGGATGCAACAAACCCCGTAGGGATACAGCAGAGTTAAGACTAAGGACTGGATGCAGAGAGTGTGTAGGGTGTCAACAGCATTTGCTAGGGGCATGGTATCCATTTTAGAAAGGTCACTGGCTGAGGCCCGGACTGCATGCTCTGGAGTGCACAGCTGGGAAGAGTACTTCTGATGCTGGTGAAGCGGGGTTAGCAAGGGAGGAAGAGAAAGGAAGGAGATAGGAAGAAGAGAAGAAGAAGGAAAGGAGGAGGAGAAGGAGACAGAGAACACAAAGACGATGAAGATGAAGATGAAAGAAGACGAAGAAGAAGAAGAAGGGAAGCAAACCGGAACATGGGCCAG
Source organism: Canis aureus (assembly GCF_053574225.1). Classification (NCBI taxonomy): domain Eukaryota; kingdom Metazoa; phylum Chordata; class Mammalia; order Carnivora; family Canidae; genus Canis; species Canis aureus. Next base: position 294,579 of record NW_027554461.1, on the reverse strand, counting down.
GGCCAGTGCTCAATCTCCAGGCTAACAGGAACAACCCTCTGGGACACAAATGAGTTGAGGTTGGTAATTGGATGCGCAGAGGAAGTCAGACATACAGGACTCAAACTTCTCTGCCATCCATCGTGCTTCAATCACACCTTCTTTAGCAACTTTGGACCCCCCCTCCCAAGTTACCTCTTCTGTGGTACTGTCTTCAGACTTCTCTGTCCCACCTTCTCATTACTATCTCATCATCATTTAGTAATTCTTTATATTTACTTCCACTGTTTAAAATACTATGTCATATCTGTCTTCCGATTGGACCCAGACTAATATAGAGGCCAGGGAGTTGCACTCTTTGGATTTGTCTTCTAGAGGATCTACCATAGAGAGCACAGTTGAACTGCAGCTCAAAATGTAGACAGCTGCTACATTTTCATATCCACCGTAGCACTCACACCAAGGCCTTGTGTCTCTGCTAGGCTGTGTCCAGCCAATGACTTAGCACAGAAGGAATACAAGTCATTTCTGTCTCCCGTAGGACCCCTCTACAGGCAAGCTTCTGATGGGGACTCAAGATCAGAAAACCCCGAGGGCCTGTGCTCTGATTCTCCAACAGGGGCTTGCCCTGAGATCCACGGTACAACTTTTCCCCACCACTGACACCATGAATAGCATAGGGTCTACTGGATCCTGCGACCAAAGCAGTGAGGACTCCTAAGCACAGCCTGCACCTGCTGCACAATTCATCTGCTCTGAGACCACTGAAGTCTTGCATTCCTTAGTTTCACCAAGGTGTATGGATGAAACGAGTACTCAATGTAGGACAAGGTTTCCCAACCTTGTACCATGGACATGGTGGATTGTTGTGGAGGCCTCTCTTGGGTATGTTTACCAGCACTCCTGACATCGACCCACTAGATGCCAGCAACATCCTCAGTTGTGAGGATCGGAAATGTCTCCAGACGAATCTATTGTTAGCAGTGTCTATAGCTAATAATACTGCATTGTATACTTAAACTTTGCTAAGAGGGTAGAGCTTATGTTAAGTGTTCTTACCAATTAATTAATTAATTAATTAATGAGACCAGGAAGAGACTTTGGGAGGTGATGGGTAGGACTATGGCTTTAAGGCATTGATGATTTCACAGAGGTCTATACTTATCCACAAACTCACTGAATTCGATACATTAAGTATGTACAGCTTTTGACATGTCAAAAAACAGGTCTCCAGACACTGCCAAATGCTCCCTGAGGAGCAGAATTCTTCTCCCACCACCCCACCCCCAACGCATTGAGAATTAGTGGCGTAAAATATGCTACCTCCAGAACCCAAAGAGGTCTCCCAGTTTCTGTCTTTGTGAAAAGGTATTCAAAATGTGGCAATTTTTCTTTCACTCCTGCGAGAATATCCTGGCATGCCCACTGGATGCCTCAAAACTTCACGGATATGTCAATTCATGCCGTCTTACCAAGGGCCCAAAGCGTTATAGCCTCTTACTGATCCTCATGTCAAATTAGCATGGTGTCAATATGATAGGCCAATGAGATATTCTGGGGATGTTCAAATGGTCTAGCTCCATGAGTTAATAAAACGCTGAGGCAAATTAAATGAATGAACACTTTGCCTATACTCTATGAATATGAACTATTTCTGATTCACTAGCGGACTAGAAAAGAATGCATTTGCCAAATCAGTGGTGACACATACCATGTACCTGATGTCTTATCAATCTGTTCTGGAAGCAATAAGAGGCGCACAATAACTATGACTGGAATTACTCTTTGTTTAAGTTGACAGTAACTACAGATATTTGCCACAATCTATCCTGTCTCTGAATGGGCCAGACTAGTGAATCAAGCAGAAATGTGATAGAGCTCACCAGCCTTTCATCCTTTAGCACTATCCCACTGCACCTCTGCTAGGATGCAGGGTTGTTTTTGGTATACCCTACCAAATGAAGGCTTGGAGACAGTTTCAGAGGTTTCTGCTTGGACTCTCTAAATTTTTTTTTCTCAGTTATATTTCCTTATTCAGGAGAGACACAGAAAGAAAGGCAGAGACATAGGCAGAGGGAGAAGCAGGCTCCCTGCTGGGAGCCCTATGTGGGGCTCAATTCCCAGACTCTGGCATCAAGCTCTGAGCTAAAAAAGAAAAAACTCACAATTTCAACAAGAAACACTTTTAGCTACTGTAAAATCATACAGAAAAAAAAAAAACTATTGCAAATGACATCAATCTATATTACAAAGGATTCTGAATTATACTATACAATGTTCTTCACCATGTCCTGTCAGAGTAATTGTTTTCTACCTAACCGATCACATGCTGACATTTTTCACTATACTTATAAATACTCTTCTTATTAAGTTAAACTTTCCGCCTTGAGAAATTGTTACCACTCTCGACCAAATACTAAGATTCACAAAAAAAAACCTTACCTTTTAGCGTAGTCAACTGCATTTATATTTGCTTTTTCTACTAAAAATGCCACCATTTTCTCTTTTTTTTCATTTATAGCAAGTAAAAGCGGTGTGAGGCCATCCTGTAGGAGTGCAAACAAAATTTATAATTTACAAAATTACATATTTGGATAATGAATCGTAAAAATTCTGAACGATCCTGTAACTTAAACATGTAACATAGAAAGTAAATAAAATTAGCCCTTTCGTTCTCAGCCCTCCATGGTTTCACCAGCTGCTCCTTCTTTTTAAAATACTGCTTTCTCACGGAGCGTGGGTGGCTCAGTTGGTCAAGCATCTGCCTTCAGCTCATCAGCTCAGGTCATGATCCCAGGGTCTCAGGATGGAGTCCCACCTTGGGCTCCCTCTGCAGCAAAGAGTTAGCTTCTCCCTCTCCTTCTGCCCCTCCCCTCCACTCGTACTCTCTCTCCTGCTTGCTCACTCTCTGTCTCTCTCAAAAACATAAAGTCTTTTTAAAAACTAAAATAAAAATAATAAAATAGACCTCCTCTTCCTCTTCAACAGATTACCTGCAGTCATTCCACAAACTCGCTTCAAACATTGCCTGGCTCCAAGAATCTTTGCTTCTCTCACAATATATATCATGGTATACCCTAGTTATTTTCTTCTGCACCATCTAAACCAAAAGATTCTAGAGGGGAGGGGTTATTTTTTATCTCTGTATCTCCACTCTCTAAAACACAGTAGTAAATATTTAAAGTATCGTTACTGATTTTAATGGATATCTCCGGAGTAGTGTTTCTTCAATTATATTCCAAAGAACACATGATTTGCAAGAGATACTGTCCCCCAAAAGAAAGATTCAATGATCATCTATGTTTGTGAAACATTACAAAACTGCACTATACATCTAGCACAAATGAACCCCATTTACATTTGCTTATCCCCATTTGACAATTCCTTCTTTTGTAGCAAACATTAATACTTGAGAAACAAGAGTTCCCAGGGATATAGTTTTAAGAACTTTCCAATAAAGGTAAGGGTTTTCTCCAGGTTGTACAAACTTGCTGGATTCTCATCTATCAATGGTATGGGGATCCCAGATGTCAACATAAAACACTCCAGCTCCAAATGAGTCACTAAGGAGATGGACTCTGAATGAAAAGAGCTAGGTTTCAGGGCAGCTGGGTTGTGCAGGCAGTTGAGGGACGCTTGGTTTTGTCTCAGGTGTGATCTCAGGGTCGTGGGATCCAGCCCCACATTGGATTCGGGGCTCCCCTGGCACTGAGCACCAAGTCTGTTTAAGACACTCTCTCTCCCTCTCCCTCTCCACCTCCCCCACCCCCACAAGCCTGTGCATGTGTGTGCTGTCTCTCTAAAATGCATAAAGAAACCTTTTAAAAATTAAAAAGAAAAGTAAATAAATAAAAATAAAAGAAAGAAGCTTCAAATGAATTTTGACCACTTAATACTAAATAATCTTTGGTTAAGGTGGGCCCACAATGAGATGAGCACTCGGTGTTATTCTTTATGTGGGCAAATTGAACTCCAATAAAAAATTGTGGGTTTTTTTGTTTAAAATAAAAAATAAGAACAATAAAATATTAAAAATAAATAACTAAATAAATAGTCCTTGGACTTTCTCCTATTATACCATGATAAAGTTTTTTCTTAACTGTTAGAAAGCTCAGTATGAGATTTTTCTCATTTTTACCCTTTTATTCAAATTCAGTTCCATATAACATACTATTAGTTTCAGAGGTAGAAGTCAGTGGTTCCTCAGTCTTATGTAACACCCAGGACTCATTCCATCATGTGCCCTCCTTAATGTCCATCACCCAGTTATCCCATCCTTCCACTCCACCCCTCCAGTGACCTTCAGTTTGGCTCCTATGATTAAGAGTCTCTTAGGCTTTGTCTCCCTCAGTCTCTCTGGTTTAAGTTTTTCTCTTCTTCCCCTTCTCCTCTGTCTTGTTTCTTAAGTTCCACATATGAATGAGATCATATGATAATTGTCTTTCTCTGACTGACTCAGGGTATTACGCTAAGTGAAATATGTCAATGAGATTTTATTCTCAACTATACTCATTCTGAGAACCTAATGCACATCTACTTCTAAAAAAACCGGTTTGTATTCTAGTTTCTATTATCATTGCTATTTTTGATTATTTATAATTTAGACTAAGTGTAAATCAGAAATAAAAATGTCATGACTTACCAATAAAAATTCTAATACTAGATGAGCACTGGGTGTTTACATGTTGGGAAACTGAGATTAAGTAAAAACTATTAATCACAAATTCTAATACTGCTTTATACGGATTATTTTTAGTATAATAAAAGCTACTATATAAATTGCGTATTTAGGGAATAATACCAAGGAGAAAGAGAATACTGTCTGGAATATGCATAATCTATCCAAGCAGAACCAGGATTAACCTCACATGGCTTACAGATATTCCAAAAGGTACATGATTACTGTACATATATAGAAAAAATGTTTGTAAAAAAAACGACTTTCATTCCTAACTTAGAAAATTCATCCCGAGGCACCTGGGTGACTCAGAGGGTGAACATCATGATCCCAGGGTCCTGGGATCGAGCCCATATCAGGGTCCCCATAGAGAACCTGCTTCCCCCTGTGCCTAGCTCTCTGCCTCTCTCTGTGTGTCTCTCATCAATTACTGAATAAAGTAATGAAAAAAATAAGGTGACAAAGAAACAGAAAATTCAATCCCAATCCTAAGAAATTAACATAAAATACAAAATATATATTATAAATTAATATGGAGTGTCTTGAAAATCTTGAAATCTTTGTCAACATATACCATAAAACAGTAATTGTAAACTCAACGGTTATGGAGGCAAAGCAGGTGACACGAGTCAGTGAAGAACCTAGGCGGGGACACGAGCAAACTGGAGACACACGCCTCCTATAAAGGGACAGCCTCTGCACAGCATACCAAACAGCAGCATGGGCTCAAGGTACCAGAAGTGATCTGTAAGAAAAGCTCAAAATCCAGAGTTCTACATGCGTGCCATAATTTTAAGTGTTAGCTCAACTGACAGTGGAAACTAAATACATCCAGGGGCTACATTTAGTCTATAGCCTACTTGTGTTTTTCTATTTGCTGTGACTGTTTCCAATGGCCGTGCGTAAAACAAATACTTGGACATCAAACCTTTCCTAAAGCATCAGGATCATGTTTTACCAACAAATTAGGCCCCACCTTCTAAGGAAAATTGCTGTGAAGACTCATTAACACCTACTGTCAGAATTTTCCAATGCTTGTTTCAACTACAATCTATTTGTATTTACTTCCCTCACATTGCTAACCGAACAGACAGGAGTTCAGAGGAATGCTGAAGCAAAGTTATTAAAACAATTACCATCTATATTGTCACTAACTACATGCTGAATGTTTAACACAGTAGTGATTATGCACTATGCCAGGGCCCTATGAATTTGAAAGACATCCTAAGATAGTCTATCGTACAGCTTCAACTAAAAAAGAAGGTTCACGGATTTCTACTGCTGCAATTGGGAAAACCCTGCTTGTAATAATCAGAATGTTAGCAAAACACGTAAAATCTTTAAAGGGTCAGACTCTACTTATTAAAAGACTACTCATAAAGACTTCCCATCTGGGTGCCGGTGAATGACTGATAGTTGGAAGAAAAGGTAATTATTTTTCAAGCCAACGAGATGACCAATAATTTTCATCTGTAATTCTCAAAGAGATACAGACAGATGAAAGGCTAATGTTGGAGAGAGTGGAAGGAAGTAGCCAGTATCCAACTTCAGTTAAATCTCTTCCAGAGATTTAATATTTTTACATCTCTAAATTTGTATATGTATACCTACCCATTCAGTAGTTGTTAGCCAAGAGTTGTAACAGAATCTCAAAACCCTATTTCCAAATTTCTGCGTACACACGTTATTGGATTCACTCCATCGAAATCTTCACGGGACAGTTTAGGCTTGTAAATTCTTTTAAATTCCCTAGTTGACTGTGATTCACCAGCACAAGTCTAGCTGAGAACTAGTACAGTACACAACCATGCCAGTCTCCCCTTTCACCTATGTGGCCAATTCTCCCTATCACTTGAGGATTCAGCCAAAAACAGAAATGAGTCACTTATCAAACCTGCATTCAATTTCCATGGCTAGAGGTAGAACAAGGTCTAGTAAACTCAAAATGCAACTTGATTCCATTATTTACACACTCCTTACTTCCTTCCCATCAAGACATTCTAGATTTGCAAGCAGAGTTTAGACTCGTATCTAAGTGGCTATAGCTGCAAAATACTATACTGTGTTCTTTCCTCTGCTTGTCCACTTTTTGTTTTTTTTTTAAGATTTCTATTTATTTATTCATGAGAGTCTGAGAGAGAGAGAGAGACAGGCAGAGACATAGGCAGAGGGAGAAGCAGGCTCCTCCATTCAAGGAGTGCCATGTGGGACTCGATTCGGGAGACCATGGGATCATGCCCTGAGCCGAAGGCATATGCTCAATCACTGAGCCACACAGGCGTCCCTTTTCGTGCCCATTCAACCACCAGTTTACTGCCAATCTGATGTCCTTAGAGTCCTCCTAGAATTGATCTCTATATAAGTTTACAACACACTCACGGGTTCGTAAAGTAAGAATTATTATCCCTGAAAATTGAAGACTCCTTACCTAAACATAAACACTGAAGAAAAACAAACACAATCCAAAAACCTTGTCTTGATATTTCCCCTCACTTGCCAAATGTCTAAATCGCTCTGCATGTTCCTGACTGCTTTCTCCTTTTCCCCTCTTTTGTCCCTCTTAAGTCAAGGCTGATAAAAGATAAACTCCGACCGTGTTAATAAATCACTTTTTGATCAAATAGGAACTTCTCAACAGCAGCAAGATTTGATATTGTAAAATACACTTGTTTTCTGTTTTAAGTCAAAGCCTATTTCCAAGGCAAATTTTGCTTTCCTCTGTTGTTTGACACTAAATAAGAAACAAACTGGGTGAGAAAACATTTTTGAAAATAAAGTTTCAGAACACATTCTGTGTTCTCATAAATATTTGCCATAAATACATAAAAGAAACTTGCCTTCTCTAATGCTTCTTTAGAGGTATCATTATTTAGGGGCAACTGAGTGGCTCAGTCCGTTGAGCATCTGACTCTTGGTCTTAACTCAGGTGATGATCAGAGTTATAAGATCCAGCGCTGCGACAGACTCAGCGCAAAGTCTACTTCAGATTCTTACTCTCTTTCTTTTCCCTCTGCCCCCACAACATCCCCTGCTTGTACATGCTCGCTCACTTCCCCCAAAAAAATAAAATCTCACGGCTGAGTAATACTCCATTGCGGACATATACCACAGATTACTCAACAATTAGAAACAATAAATACCCACCATCTGCTTCAACATGGATGCAACTGGAGGGTATTATGCTGAGTGAAGTAAGGCAATCGGAGAAGGACAAACATTACATGGTCTCATTCATACGGGGAATAGAAAAGAGTGAAAGGGAATAAAGGGGAAAGCAGAGAAAACGAGTGGGAAATATCAGTGAGGGGGACAGAACATGAGAGACTCCTAACTCTGGGAACCAAACAAGGGATGGTGGAAAGGGAGGTGGGTGGGGGGTTGGGGTGACTGGGTGACGGGCACCAAGGGGGGGGCACTTGACGGGATGAGCACTGGGTGCTGTGCTCTTTGTTGGCAAACTGAACCCCAACTAAAAAAATTTTTAAAAAGAAAAAACTAAAAGATAAAATAAAATAAGTACATAAACCCCAGAGTGTGAGGTGAAAAAATAAATAAATAAAAAAGCTTAATTAAAAAAAGGAAGGCAGGAAGGAAGAAGTATTATGGTAAGCCTGGGGGGCTCAGTGGGTGAAGCATCTCTCTCTGGTTATGGTCACGATCCCACTCCTGACATCAAGCCCCGTGCATCAGGCTACCTGGCTCAGTGGGAAGGCCTCTTCTTCCCCTACCTCTGCTCTTTCCTCCCTACTCATGTTTGCTCTCTCTCATATAAATACAATCTTCAAAAATAAAAAGTGTTGTTATTTAAAGCAAAAGCTTAGACAGTTATTTCAAAATATTTTCATCCAGGAAATGCTTGAGCTTCCAAATATGAAAAATCGACCCTATCTATGGCACACAACAGTGTTTCTGCAAGGGCAGTGACTGAATGTAATGCACGTCAAAGAAAGCACAGGGAGACTGGCAAGTGTGGTCATCACCAGCTCCCCATGCACACCTACCACCCTACTGAGGAACTACATAGGCTGAGCAGGAGCTACTCTCTGGAATGGGAGGCCTCACCGTGGTACATGGCTGGCAGAGTGGCTACCAGCACAAGCAGATACCACCTGTAGGATGTCATGACCTGATCCCCCTGCTCTCATCTTCTGAACCTTAGGGCCTAGAGTGCCCAAGGCCTATTACAACCTGCTGCTTTCTCCTCCCATTTACATTCACCCAAGCTACTCCTCTGGGTCACGGTCTCCTACTCATCCCCAGAAGCATCCATTTCCTAAGCCCCTGCACACCTTTCGGCCTCCATCATCACCACACTCCCCTCTAGGCCTTCAATCCTTTGTGGGCTCTGAGGGTACCATCTACTCCCAGGCACAAAGGGGAAGATTTTCTTTCTGGGGTGGAAAGGTTGCTAGCAGACAAAATGTTGCCTTTCTACAGGCATTACTTTTCTCTTTCCCTGCCCCTGCCTTAGTTTTCCAGTTGTTTCCAGGATGACAGGACCTGCTGTATAAAATTCAGTGCCGATGTCTTCATATATATATGTACATATACAAAGAAAACTTTTGCAGCTATTTTTATTTACTTATTTATTTATTTATTTATAATGTAAAATACGTTGTAAAAAAAAAAAGTTGACCTGTACCTTGTTTCTGATCTCCATATTTACTTTCTTTAAAAGTAGTTTCTGTGCTATTGTGACATTGTCCCCTAATGCTGCATAATGGAGAGCAGTGTTGCCCTTGATGTCTTTTAGATCAGGATTAGCACCATGTTTCAGCAGAATATCTACACATGCCTCATCTTGGGATTGTACAGCCTGTGAGCATTACAACAAGAAACAGAATGTAAATTCTGGGAACTGAAAGGAAACATGCCACAAGTTTCACCAATGAGTTATGTTTAAATGCAACAAATGTTCATTCCAAGGACTTCAATCCAATCCATCTCAGGCAGATATACCTGTCACCACGCACCTTCAGTAGAGCGGTCGTGTTTTCAACATCACGGAGGTTTAGCTGGCATTTCCGATCTACCAGGAGCTTCACCATATCTTCATGGCCATTGGCACAGGCCAAGTGGAGACAACTCCTGTGAGTGTGAAAGGGCTTGTCAGGATTACAGTGTACCTTTTCAAAAATTGCTAATCAATTCATAGAATTGTAAATGTTAAATACTGCTTATTCTCATGACTCCAAAACAAAGAATTAGTTTACTTCAGACTTCTCTGTCCCACCTTCTCATTACTACCTCATCATCATTTAGTAATTTTTTATATTTACTTCCACTGTTTAAAATACTATGTCATATCTGTCTTCCGATTGGACCCAGACTAATATAGAGGCCAGGGAGTTGCACTCTTTGGATTTGTCTTCTAGAGGATCTACCATAGAGAGCACAGTTGAACTGCAGCTCAAAATGTAGACAGCTGCTACATTTTCATATCCACCGTAGCACTCACACCAAGGCCTTGTGTCTCTGCTAGGCTGTGTCCAGCCAATGACTTAGCACAGAAGGAATACAAGTCATTTCTGTCTCCCGTAGGACCCCTCTACAGGCAAGCTTCTGATGGGGACTCAAGATCAGAAAACCCCGAGGGCCTGTGCTCTGATTCTCCAACAGGGGCTTGCCCTGAGATCCACGGTACAACTTTTCCCCACCACTGACACCATGAATAGCATAGGGTCTACTGGATCCTGCGACCAAAGCAGTGAGGACTCCTAAGCACAGCCTGCACCTGCTGCACAATTCATCTGCTCTGAGACCACTGAAGTCTTGCATTCCTTAGTTTCACCAAGGTGTATGGATGAAACGAGTACTCAATGTAGGACAAGGTTTCCCAACCTTGTACCATGGACATGGTGGATTGTTGTGGAGGCCTCTCTTGGGTATGTTTACCAGCACTCCTGACATCGACCCACTAGATGCCAGCAACATCCTCAGTTGTGAGGATCGGAAATGTCTCCGGACGAATCTATTGTTAGCAGTGTCTATAGCTAATAATACTGCATTGTATACTTAAACTTTGCTAAGAGGGTAGAGCTTATGTTAAGTGTTCTTACCAATTAATTAATTAATTAATTAATTAATGAGACCAGGAAGAGACTTTGGGAGGTGATGGGTAGGACTATGGCTTTAAGGCATTGATGATTTCACAGAGGTCTATACTTATCCACAAACTCACTGAATTCGATACATTAAGTATGTACAGCTTTTGACATGTCAAAAAACAGGTCTCCAGACACTGCCAAATGCTCCCTGAGGAGCAGAATTCTTCTCCCACCACCCCACCCCCAACGCATTGAGAATTAGTGGCGTAAAATATGCTACCTCCAGAACCCAAAGAGGTCTCCCAGTTTCTGTCTTTGTGAAAAGGTATTCAAAATGTGGCAATTTTTCTTTCACTCCTGCGAGAATATCCTGGCATGCCCACTGGATGCCTCAAAACTTCACGGATATGTCAATTCATGCCGTCTTACCAAGGGCCCAAAGCGTTATAGCCTCTTACTGATCCTCATGTCAAATTAGCATGGTGTCAATATGATAGGCCAATGAGATATTCTGGGGATGTTCAAATGGTCTAGCTCCATGAGTTAATAAAACGCTGAGGCAAATTAAATGAATGAACACTTTGCCTATACTCTATGAATATGAACTATTTCTGATTCACTAGCGGACTAGAAAAGAATGCATTTGCCAAATCAGTGGTGACACATACCATGTACCTGACGTCTTATCAATCTGTTCTGGAAGCAATAAGAGGCGCACAATAACTATGACTGGAATTACTCTTTGTTTAAGTTGACAGTAACTACAGATATTTGCCACAATCTATCTTGTCTCTGAATGGGCCAGACTAGTGAATCAAGCAGAAATGTGATAGAGCTCACCAGCCTTTCATCCTTTAGCACTATCCCACTGCACCTCTGCTAGGGTTGTTTTTGGTATACCCTACCAAATGAAGGCTTGGAGACAGTTTCAGAGGTTTCTGCTTGGACTCTCTAAATTTTTTTTTCTCAGTTATATTTCCTTATTCAGGAGAGACACAGAAAGAAAGGCAGAGACATAGGCAGAGGGAGAAGCAGGCTCCCTGCTGGGAGCCCTATGTGGGGCTCAATTCCCGGACTCTGGCATCAAGCTCTGAGCTAAAAAAGAAAAAACTCACAATTTCAACAAGAAACACTTTTAGCTACTGTAAAATCATACAGAAAAAAAAAAACTATTGCAAATGACATCAATCTATATTACAAAGGATTCTGAATTATACTATACAATGGGGATCCCTGGGTGGCGCAGTGGTTTAGCGCCTGCCTTTGGCCCAGGGCGCGATCCTGGAGACCCGGGATCGAATCCCACGTCAGGCTCCCGGTGCATGGAGCCTGCTTCTCCCTCTGCCTGTGTCTCTGCCTCTCTCTCTCTCTCTCTGTGACTATCATAAATAAATAAAAATTAAAAAAAAAAAATTTATACTATACAATGTTCTTCACCTTGTCCTGTCAGAGTAATTGTTTTCTACCTAACCGATCACATGCTGACATTTTTCACTATACTTATAAATACTCTTCTTATTAATAAGTTAAACTTTCTGCCTTGAGAAATTGTTACCACTCTCGACCAAATACTAAGATTCACCAAAAAAAAAAAAAAAAAAAAAAACCTTATCTGTTAGTGTAGTCAACTGCATTTATATTTGCTTCTTCTAATAAAAATGCCACCATTTTCTCTTTTTTTTCATTTACAGCAACTAGAAGCAGTGTGAGGCCATCCGGTAGGAGTGCAAACAAAATTTATAATTTACAAAATTACATATTTGGATAATGAATCGTAAAAATTCTGAACGATCCTGTAACTTAAACATGTAACATAGAAAGTAAATAAAATTAGCCCTTTCATTCTCAGCCCTCCATGGTTTCACCAGCTGCTCCTTCTTTTTAAAATACTGCTTTCTCACGGAGCGTGGGTGGCTCAGTTGGTCAAGCATCTGCCTTCAGCTCATCAGCTCAGGTCATGATCCCAGGGTCTCAGGATGGAGTCCCACCTTGGGCTCCCTCTGCAGCAAAGAGTCAGCTTCTCCCTCTCCCTCTGCCCCTCCCCTCCACTCGTGCTCTCTCTCCTGCTTGCTCACTCTCTGTCTCTCTCAAAAACATAAAGTCTTTTTAAAAACTAAAATAAAAATAATAAAATAGACCTCCTCTTCCTCTTCAACAGATTACCTGCAGTCATTCCACAAACTCGCTTCAAACATTGCCTGGCTCCAAGAATCTTTGCTTCTCTCACAATATATATCATGGTATACCCTAGTTATTTTATTCCACACCATCTAAACCAAAAGATTCTAGAGGGGAGGGGTTATTTTTTATCTCTGTATCTCCACTCTCTAAAACATAGTAGTAAATATTTAAAGTATCGTTACTGATTTTAATGGATATCTCCGGAGTAGTGTTTCTTCAATTATATTCCAAAGAACACATGATTTGCAAGAGATACTGTGCCCCAAAAGAAAGATTCAATGATTGGGATCCCTGGGTGGCGCAGTGGTTTGGCGCCTGCCTTTGGCCCAGGGCGCGATCCTGGAGACTCGGGATCGAATCCCACGTCGGGCTCCCTGCATGGAGCCTGCTTCTCCCTCTGCCTGTGTCTCTGCCTCTCTCTCTCTCTCTGTGACTATCATGAACAAATAAATAAAATCTTAAAAAAAAAAAAAGAAAGATTCAATGATCATCTATGTTTGTGAAACATTACAAAACTGCACTATACATCTAGCACAAATGAACCCCATTTACATTTGCTTATCCCCATTTGACAATTCCTTCTTTTGTAGCAAACATTAATACTTGAGAAACAAGAGTTCCCAGGGATATAGTTTTAAGAACTTTCCAATAAAGGTAAGGGTTTTCTCCAGGTTGTACAAACTTGCTGGATTCTCATCTATCAATGGTATGGGGATCCCAGATGTCAACATAAAACACTCCAGCTCCAAATGAGTCACTAAGGAGATGGACTCTGAATGAAAAGAGCTAGGTTTCAGGGCAGCTGGGTTGTGCAGGCAGTTGAGGGACGCTTGGTTTTGTCTCAGGTGTGATCTCAGGGTCGTGGGATCCAGCCCCACATTGGATTCGGGGCTCCCCTGGCACTGAGCACCAAGTCTGTTTAAGACACTCTCTCTCCCTCTCCCTCTCCACCTCCCCCACCCCCACAAGCCTGTGCATGTGTGTGCTGTCTCTCTAAAATGCATAAAGAAACCTTTTAAAAATTAAAAAGAAAAGTAAATAAATAAAAATAAAAGAAAGAAGCTTCAAATGAATTTTGACCACTTAATACTAAATAATCTTTGGTTAAGGTGGGCCCACAATGAGATGAGCACTCGGTGTTATTCTTTATGTGGGCAAATTGAACTCCAATAAAAAATTGTGGGTTTTTTTGTTTAAAATAAAAAATAAGAACAATAAAATATTAAAAATAAATAACTAAATAAATAGTCCTTGGACTTTCTCCTATTATACCATGATAAAGTTTTTTCTTAACTGTTAGAAAGCTCAGTATGAGATTTTTCTCATTTTTACCCTTTTATTCAAATTCAGTTCCATATAACATACTATTAGTTTCAGAGGTAGAAGTCAGTGGTTCCTCAGTCTTATGTAACACCCAGGACTCATTCCATCATGTGCCCTCCTTAATGTCCATCACCCAGTTATCCCATCCTTCCACTCCACCCCTCCAGTGACCTTCAGTTTGGCTCCTATGATTAAGAGTCTCTTAGGCTTTGTCTCCCTCAGTCTCTCTGGTTTAAGTTTTTCTCTTCTTCCCCTTCTCCTCTGTCTTGTTTCTTAAGTTCCACATATGAATGAGATCATATGATAATTGTCTTTCTCTGACTGACTCAGGGTATTACGCTAAGTGAAATATGTCAATGAGATTTTATTCTCAACTATACTCATTCTGAGAACCTAATGCACATCTACTTCTAAAAAAACCGGTTTGTATTCTAGTTTCTATTATCATTGCTATTTTTGATTATTTATAATTTAGACTAAGTGTAAATCAGAAATAAAAATGTCATGACTTACCAATAAAAATTCTAATACTAGATGAGCACTGGGTGTTTACATGTTGGGAAACTGAGATTAAGTAAAAACTATTATTCAAAAATTCTAATACTGCTTTATACGGATTATTTTTAGTATAATAAAAGCTACTATATAAATTGCGTATTTAGGGAATAATACCAAGGAGAAAGAGAATACTGTCTGAAATATGCATAATCTATCCAAGTAGAACCAGGATTAACTTCACATGGCTTGCAGATATTCCAAAAGGTACATGATTACTGTACATATATAGAAAAAATGTTTGTGAAAAAAAACGACTTTCAATTCTTAACTTAGAAAATTCATCCCGAGGCCCTGGGTGACTCAGAGGGTGAACATCATGATCCCAGGGTCCTGGGATCGAGCCCATATCAGGGTCCCCATAGAGAGCCTGCTTCCCCCTGTGCCTAGCTCTCTGCCTCTCTCTGTGTGTCTCTCATCAATTACTGAATAAAGTAATGAAAAAAATAAGGTGACAAAGAAACAGAAAATTCAATCCCAATCCTAAGAAATTAACATAAAATACAAAATATATATTACAAATTAAATATGGAGTGTCTTGAAAATCTTGAAATCTTTGTCAACATATACCATAAAACAGTAATTGTAAACTCAGTGCTTATGGAGGCAAAGCAGGTGACACGAGTCAGTGAAGAACCTAGGCGGGGACACGAGCAAACTGGAGACACACGCCTCCTATAAAGGGACAGCCTCTGCACAGCATACCAAACAGCAGCATGGGCTCAAGGTACCAGAAGTGATCTGTAAGAAAAGCTCAAAATCCAGAGTTCTACATGCGTGCCATAATTTTAAGTGTTAGCTCAACTGACAGTGGAAACTAAATACATCCGGGGGCCACATTTAGTCTATAGCCTACTTGTGTTTTTCTATTTGCTGTGACTGTTTCCAATGGCCGTGCGTAAAACAAACACTTGGACATCAAACCTTTCCTAAAGCATCAGGATCATGTTTTACCAACAAATTAGGCCCCACCTTCTAAGGAAAATTGCTGTGAAGACTCATTAACACCTACTGTCAGAATTTTCCAATGCTTGTTTCAACTACAATCTATTTGTATTTACTTCCCTCACATTGCTAACCGAACAGACTGGAGTTCAGAGGAATGCTGAAGCAAAGTTATTAAAACAATTACCATCTGTATTGTCACTAACTACATGCTGAATGTTTAACACAGTAGTGATTATGCACTATGCCAGGGCCCTATGAATTTGAAAGACATCCTAAGATAGTCTATCCCACAGCTTCAACTAAAAAAGAAGGTTCACGGATTTCTACTGCTGCAATTGGGAAAACCCTGCTTGTAATAATCAGAATGGTAGCAAACCACGTAAAATCTTTAAAGGGTCAGACTCTACTTATTAAAAGACTACTCATAAAGACTTCCCATCTGGGTGCCGGTGAATGACTGATAGTTGGAAGAAAAGGTAATTATTTTTCAAGCCAACAGAGATGACCAATAATTTTCATCTGTAATTCTCAAAGAGATACAGACAGATGAAAGGCTAATGTTGGAGAGAGTGGAAGGAAGTAGCCAGTATCCAACTTCAGTTAAATCTCTTCCAGAGATTTAATATTTTTACATCTCTAAATTTGTATATGTATACCTACCCATTCAGTAGTTGTTAGCCAAGAGTTGTAACAGAATCTCAAAACCCTATTTCCAAATTTCTGCGTACACACGTTATTGGATTCACTCCATCGAAATCTTCACGGGACAGTTTAGGCTTGTAAATTCTTTTAAATTCCCTAGTTGACTGTGATTCACCAGCACAAGTCTAGCTGAGAAGTAGTACAGTACACAACCATGCCAGTCTCCTCTTTCACCTATGTGGCCAATTCTCCCTATCACTTGAGGATTCAGCCAAAAACAGAAATGAGTCACTTATCAAACCTGCATTCAATTTCCATGGCTAGAGGTAGAACAAGGACTAGTAAACTCAAAATGCAACTTGATTCCATTATTTACACACTCCTTACATCCTTCCCATCAAGACATTCTAGATTTGCAAGCAGAGTTTAGACTCGTATCTAAGTGGCTATAGCTGCAAAATACTATACTGTGTTCTTTCCTCTGCTTGTCCACTTTTTGTTTTTTTTTAAGATTTCTATTGATTTATTCATGAGAGATGAAAGAGAGAGAGAGAGAGAGAAAGAGAGAGAGACAGGCAGAGACACAGGCAGAGGGAGAAGCAGGCTCCTCCATTCAAGGAGTGCCATGTGGGACTCGATTCGGAGACCACGGGATCATGCCCTGAGCCGAAGGCATATGCTCAATCACTGAGCCACACAGGCGTCCCTTTTTGTGCCCATTCAACCACCTGTTTACTGCCAATCTGATGTCCTTAGAGTCCTCCTAGAATTGATCTCTATATAAGTTTACAACACACTCACTGGTTCGTAAAGTAAGAATTATTATCCCTGAAAATTGAAGACTCCTTACCTAAACATAAACACTAAGAAAAACAAACACAATCCCAAAACCTTGTCTTGATATTTCCCCTCACTTGCCAAATTTCTAAATCGCTCTGCATGTTCCTGACTGCTTTCTCCTTTGCCCCTCTTTTGTCCCTCTTAAGTCAAGGCTGATAAAAGACAAACTCTGACCGTGTTAATCAATCACTTTTTGATCAAATAGGAACTTCTCAACAGCAGCAAGATTTGATATTGTAAAATACACTTGTTTTGTGTTTTAAGACAAAGCCTATTTCCAAGGCAAATTTTGCTTTCCTCTGTTGTTTGACACTAAATAAGAAAACAAACTGGGTGAGAAAACATTTTTGAAAATAAAGTTTCAGAACACATTCTGTGTTCTCATAAATATTTGCCATAAATACATAAAAGAAACTTGCCTTCTCTAATGCTTCTTTAGAGGTATCATTATTTAGGGGCAACTGAGTGGCTCAGTCCGTTGAGCATCTGACTCTTGGTCTTAACTCAGGTGATGATCAGAGTTATAAGATCCAGCGCTGCGACAGACTCAGCGCAAAGTCTACTTCAGATTCTTACTCTCTTTCTTTTCCCTCTGCCCCCACAACACCCCCTGCTTGTACATGCTCACTCCCCCGCAAAAAATAAAATCTCACGGCTGAGTAATATTCCATTGTGGACATATACCACAGATTACTCAACAATTAGAAACAAAAAATACCCACCATCTGCTTCAACATGGATGCAACTGGAGGGTATTATGCTGAGTGAAGTAAGGCAATCGGAGAAGGACAAACATTACATGGTCTCATTCATACGGGGAATAGAAAAGAGTGAAAGGGAATAAAGGGGAAAGCAGAGAAAACGAGTGGGAAATATCAGTGAGGGGGACAGAACATGAGAGACTCCTAACTCTGGGAACCAAACAAGGGATGGTGGAAAGGGAGGTGGGTGGGGGGTTGGGGTGACTGGGTGACGGGCACCAAGGGGGGGGCACTTGACGGGATGAGCACTGGGTCCTGTGCTCTTTCTTGGCAAACTGAACTCCAACTAAAAAAATTTAAAAAGAAAAAACTAAAAGATAAAATAAGTACATAAACCCCAGAGTGTGAGGTGAAAAAATAAATAAATAAAAAAGCTTAATTAAAAAAAGGAAGGCAGGAAGGAAGAAGTATTATGGTAAGCCTGGGGGGCTCAGTGGGTCAAGCATCTCTCTCTGGTTATGGTCACGATCCCACTCCTGACATCAAGCCCCGTGCATCAGGCTACCTGGCTCAGTGGGAAGGCCGTTTCTTTCCCTACCTCTGCCTTTCCTCCCTACTCTTGTTTGCTCTCTCTCATATAAATACAATCTTCAAAAATAAAAAGTTTTGTTATTTAAAGCAAAAGCTTAGACAGTTATTTCAAAATATTTTCATCCAGGAAATGTTTGAGCTTCCAAATATGAAAAATCGACCCTATCTATGACACACAACAGTGTTTCTGCAAGGGCAGCGACTGAAGGTAATGCACGTCAAAGAAAGCACAGGGAGACTGGCAAGTGTGGTCATCACCAGCTCCCCATGCACACCTACCACCCCACTGAGGAAATACATAGGCTGAGCAGGAGCTACTCTCCGGAATGGGAGGCCTCACCGTGGTACATGGCTGGCAGAGTGGCTACCAGCACAAGCAGATACCACCTGTAGGATGTCATGACCTGATCCCCCTGCTCTCATCTTCTGAACCTTAGGGCCTAGAGTGCCCAAGGCCTATTACAACCTGCTGCTTTCTCCTCCCATTTACATTCACCCAAGCTACTCCTCTGGGTCACGGTCTCCTACTCATCCCCAGAAGCATCCATTTCCTAAGCCCCTGCACAGCTTTCGGCCTCCATCAACACCACACTCCCCTCTAGGCCTTCAATCCTTTGTGGGCTCTGAGGGCACCATCTACTCCCAGGCACAAAGGGGAAGATTTTCTTTCTGGGGTGGAAGGGTAGCTAGCAGACAGAATGTTTCCTTACTATATGCATTACTTTTCTCTTTCCCTCCCTCTGCCTTGGTTTTGGAGTTGTTTCCATGATGACAGGACCTGCTGTATAAAATTCAGTGTCGATGTCTTCATATATATATGTGCTATAGTACAAATATATCTACATATACATGTTGAAAAACCTTTTGCAGCTACATTTATTTATTTATTTACTGATTGATTTACTGATTTATTTATTTATTTATTTATTTATTTATTTATTTATAATGTGAAATACGTTGTAAAAAAAACTTGACCTGTACCTTGTTTTTGGCCTCTATATCTCCTTTATTCAAAAGCAGCTTGCGTGCTATTGAGATATTTCCCTCATAGGCCGCATAATGGAGAGCGGTGTTGTCCTTGAAATCCTTAGTATTTACATCAGCACCTTTTCTGAGAAGAATATCTACACATGCCTCTTCTTGGCATTGTACAGCCTGTCAGCATTATAACGAGAAACAGAATGTAAATTCTGGGAACTGAAAGGAAACATGCCACAAGTTTCACCAATGAGTTATGTTTAATTGCAACAAATGTTCATTCCAAGGACTTCAATCCAATCCACCTCAGGCAGACATAGGTGTGACCACCCACCTTCACGAGAGCTGTCCTGTTTTCTCCATCACGGAGGTTTAGCTGGCATTGAGAAAGTACCAGGATCTTCACCATATCTACACTCCCAATGGCACACGCCAAGTGGAGAGCCGTCCTGTGAGCATGAAAGGACTTGTCAGGAAATTACAGTGTACCTTTCCAAAACATTCAAATTAATTCACAGAATTGTAAATGTTAAATACTGTATTATTCTCATGACTCCAAAACAAAGATTTAGTTTTCTTTGGAAGAAAGTACAATATTTATTAGTGATTCTTCACCGCTCTATTAAAAGAGCAGCCTATCTGTTTAGGAAGAGCATGACCTCAGGAGGCAGCTCAACCTGGGTTTGATTCCCACTTTAACTCTGTCGCTTCACAGTGACCATTTAGCCTTATCGCAATTTCCTCATCCACAAAATGGGCATAAAAATAGTTGTCTCAGGTCGCCTGTCTGGCTCACTCTGAAGAGCATGTCACTCGATCTCGGGAGCCAGGGGTTCGAGACCCCTGTTGGTTATAGAGGTTACAAAACAATAGTAATAATAAATAAAATAAAAGGTACTTATCTCACAAGACCTCTTGTCGTGATCCTTAAATGAGGATCCATGCAAAGTTTTAGAATACTAGTTCCTAGCACAAATATTATTATAGCTATTACTACAACTTACAAAGACCCACTACAATTAGGGAAAACAATCCAATTATGCCCACTTTGCAGCTACGTTTAAGGATGAGCAAGAATACTCTATTTCAATGATTCCAAGATGCTCATTTTGTCACCTTTTAATATCTCTGACATCGGAATCCAATTTCTAATTCAAAATGTCTTAAAACTATAACTGGCATGATTTCTAAAAATTTCTTCTTGGTACATAAATAGTGGGGCATCATACAATCTACGGTGTGTCTTAAGTGAAATAATAGTGACATATACAACAGGTCTGTTGCACTTCTAGTCCTATGCTTGGAATTACATTGTTCAAGAGCTAAAATAATTTTCAGTAGTTGAAAGCATTATGAGAAGAGAGGACTAAAAGAACAAAAGAATGTTTTTAAAGCAACCCTTACTTTAAGTTTCAAGGGATTTTAAGTCAAAAGAAACTCAGGATTCAAATAAACGGGGAGAGTTCTTTTATTTTTGGGGGGGGTGGTGGGAAGCTCATTTTACTAAGCATTTTAATTAATAGAAAATGTTTAGATTCATAGAAATCAAGTATTTTCAATTACCAATATT
The DNA here is from genome assembly GCF_053574225.1 of Canis aureus. Lineage (NCBI taxonomy): Eukaryota > Metazoa > Chordata > Mammalia > Carnivora > Canidae > Canis > Canis aureus. The sequence goes on along the minus strand of NW_027554461.1, from coordinate 273,546 downwards.
AGTATTTAGTATTATTGCAATGTCAAAAGGGCAGGTAAAGGTAATCTTTTACAATTTCTGATTCAGAAATGTTTTCCTTTGACAGGAAGTTCCAAGGAAAAGCTTCACGTGAGATTAAGTCCTAATACTTCCATTTAAAATTTCTCACCTAGGGGCACCCGGGTGGCTCAGTTGACTGAGTGTCCAACTTTTGGTTTTAGCTCCGGATGATCTCACGGTCATGAAGACAGACGCCCACATTAGGCTCCATGCTCAGGGTGGATTTTGCTTGAGATCCACGCTTTCCTTCTATTCCTCCCCTCCCATGACCTTCTCTTTTTCTTTTTACAATAAATACATCTTTTATCATATGTATACAATGGAATATTACTCAGCTATTAGAAATGACAAATACCCACCATTTGCTTCAACGTGGATGGAACTGGAGGGTATTATGCTGAGTGAAGTAAGTCAGTCGGAGAAGGACAAACATTATATGTTCTCATTCATTTGGGGAATATAAATAATAGTGAAAGGGAAAATAAGGGAAGGGAGAAGAAATGTGTGGGAAATATCAGAAAGGGAGACAGAACATAAAGACTGCTAACTCTGGGAAACGAACTAGGGGTGGTAGAAGGGGAGGAGGGCGGGGGGTGGGAGTGAACGGGTGACGGGCACTGGGTGTTATTCTGTATGTTAGAAAATTGAACACCAATAAAAAAAATAAATAAATAAATAAATAAATAAAAAAAAATGTAAAAAAAAAAAAAAAAAAAAAAATACAAAATAAAATAAAATCTCTCATCTTAGGAGTGCCTGGCTTGCTCAGTCTGTAGAGCATGTGTCCTTAAATGTCCAGCCCCATGATGGGTAGAGAGATTACTTAAAAATGAAAGCCTTAAAACCTAAATACATAAAATTTCTCATCTTGCTCATACTGGGCAACATGGAGTCTTCTTTTTTAAGATTTTATTTATTCATGAGAGACACAGACAGAAAGCACAGACATAGGGAGAAGCAGGTGCCTCACGGGGAGACCAATGTGGGACTCGATCCCAGAACTCTGGGATCACTCTCTGAGCCAAAGACAGATGCTCAACCACTGAGTCACCCAGGAGTCCCTGAAGTCTTGTTAAAATTGAAAAGATCCTGAGTAGACTATGTCTGCTACATAACTTGTGTTCAGGTTTGTCTGAGAAATAAATGGACTGAAAGAATACATAAATTTATTTGGAGAATATAAATAATAGTGAAAGGGAATAGAAGGGAAGGGGAAAAAATGGGTAGGAAATATCAGAAAGGGAGACAGAACATGAAGACTCCTACCGCTGGGAAACAAACTAGGGGTGGTGGAAGGGGAGGAGGGTGGGGGTGAATGGGTGACGGGCACTGAGGGGGGCACTTGACGGGATGAGCACTGGGTGTTATTCTGTATGTTGGCAAATTGAACACCAATAAAAAATAAATTTATTATTAAAAAATTCATTTGGAGAGCTCTGTAGTTTTTAAAGATTTATCTATTTCTTGGAAAAAGAGAGAATGCAGGAGTGCGGTGAAGGGCAGAGGGGCAGAGAGATAGGGAGACAATCTCAAGCAGCCTCCCCATTGAACATGGAGCCCAACAGGGTGCTCAACCCCACAATCCTAACATCATGACCAGAGCCAAAATCAAGAGTCTGATGCTCAACAAACAGCCACCAAGGCACCAAGAAAGTTCAATATTTTTAAAGAAAACTTTTGTGAAGTAAACTAATATTTTTGAAATAGCAATAAAATGTGTATTTGCTATTTTTTAATTTTTTTTCAGAAGAGGGATACAACAAAAATTCTATAAGGTTTTGCAATACCATTTGTATTTTTTATTTTTTATTTTTATAAGGATTTAACCAAAATAAAATCATTAACCGTTCACTTATTAGATGTTATAAAGCTGCACATAATAAAAACATATGTATAGGTCATCCCCCGTGGCGCAGCGGTTGAGCACCGCCTGCAGCCTGGGGTGTGATCCTGGAGACCCAGGATCGAGTCCCACGTCGGGTTCCCTGTAATGGAGCCTGCTTCTCCCTCTGCCTGTGTCTCTGCCTCTCTCTCTGTGTGTGTCTCTCGTGAATAAATAAATAAAATCCTTAAAAAAATAAATAAAAATAAATAAAACCGTATGTATATATTTAATGTATGCGTAATACAACCTACAATACAGATAAAAATATTCCCCTTAGTTCTGAAGAGGCTAAAGGTTGTTAGAAAATACCAATCCTCTCCCATCAATTTTTTTTGAATAGGAAGAGGGGCGCTTAGGTGACTCAGTTAGGCATCTGCCTTTGGCTCAAGTGTAGGGGTCCTGGGATCGAGCCCTACATCATCAGGCTCCCTGCTCCATGGGTTTCTGCTTGTTGTCCCCCTGCCCCTCCCTGCTGCTTGTTTGCCTGGTCTCTCTCTCAAATGAATCGATAAAATCTCTTTAAAGTAAATAAGTAGAAACTATTTTTTGTCTACACAAGATTCATATTCTTGTTCTCCTGGATTAGTTCATTGATAATAAACCTTTCTTAGAATTTTTATGTATCTTTCCTATAGAAATCACAGATTTTAAGAAAATGAAAAATCCACTTAGAATCCAAATGTTTGAAGATAACTAATTTTATATTTGCACATCTTTTTGGCTAACTCAAAACCATTGTCTGCTTATATGTATGTATCATCAAAACAATTTTTCACTCATTTAATGATCCAAAGTACAGCTTTGCATGTTAATGTGTATCAATTATCTCTGCCACATTCAGTGGTCACATAGTAGTCCAGCCTCTGGATACACTGCCATTTACAAATACAGGCCATTAAGTGACTCCTTAATACACTGCTATTGTAAATAGTGCTGAGAATAGCATATTGTATATTATTTATTTCTAATTATTTCCTAAAGATATTTTACATCAATAAGCTTCATGGCTCAAGGAAATACTTATTTTTCAATGTGGTACATAACCACCAAACTATCTGAAAAGTCCAAAACAACTTAAATTTTAAGTAGTATAAGTAACATCATTCCTTATCTTCACAAAGCTTGAGATGGAAAATGGGATTTTATGCCTCTTTTTAAAATATTTTATTTATTTGAAATTAAGAACACCAGCAGAGGGGAGGGGGAAAGAGAAAAGCAGACTCTCCACTGAGCAGGGAGCCTCACCAGGGGCTAAGCTCCAGGACCCAGAGATCATGACCCTGAGAGGAGGTCAGAAGAGGCCAACTGACTCAGCCATCCAGGGGCCCCTATCTCATTCCTGTAATAACTTCCCTGTAAAACGAAGATGTTCTTTTTCTCCAAAACATATGTTGTAAATATTTTGCAAGTACATTCTCTTTTATTTTGCTAATATTACTTTCTGATTCAGAGGCGTTTTTTTTTGTGTCTGTGGCTGAATCAAACTCCAGAATTTTTGCTTTTAATGTCATGAGCCCCTCTACTGCTCGCCCCGACTCCTCCCGCCCGCCTCAAAAGCCCTGTTACCTGTTCTTCCTGTCCCTTTTATTTAAGTCATGTAAACCAAAAACCAGCAACTGCTGTATCTCCTGCATTTTTTCTGTATCGCCCTCAATCACAGCTCTGTGGATTCCCCGGAGATCTTGATATCTGATGTGGTATCCGGGACCGGGGCTGTGGAAGCTGTCAACAGTCATAGTCATAGGTGGCGACCTGACCCTCAGAGGCCTGAGGTTGAAGCCGAAGCGCAGCAGGCCCCACCCATTCCGCGCTGTAGATCTCTTTTTCATAATGAAGCCGACAGGCTTCAGTGACACAGGTTTCACCGCCTCTAGTGCGATACACTCCCGCGCCAGCAATAAGGCAAGTGGGCCTCGCCTCAATGTCTCAGGGACTAAGCCCAACGACTTAGAATCTTCCTACGCAGAACCAGTGTAACCTAGCAACGCTGCTAAATGCGAATGCGCCTGCGCACCTCAGAAGCTGGCATCCCTGCGCATGCGCACAGAGGGCAGTGGCCAAGGGTGCCCAAAGCATATATGCGAGGAGGCCCAAGCCTCTCAAATCTCTGAGATCCCCTGTGAGCTGGCTGGCTTCCCTTTAGAAGTTGGTGGGATGACTGAGAATTTGGGGACATTTGCAAAATCCTCTGGGGTGTGGAAATGTAGTCTTCTGGGCCTGTGAGTGGCTCAGTGGTTGAGCATCTGCCTTTGGCTTCGGTCATGATCCGGGGTTCCTGGGATCAAGTCTTGCATCGCACACCCCACAGGGAGCCTGCTTCTCCCTCTGCCTATGTCTTGCCTCTCTCTCTCTCTCTCTCTCTCTGTGACTATCATAAATAATAAAAATTTTTAAAATTTAAAATAAAAAAAATAACATCACTCATTGAGCCCTGCACCACGCAGGGGGCTGATCAGCTCCCCCAAGTGCCCACACCTGAAAGTCAGCACAAAGGCCCCTCCACCAGAAGAATTGATATCAATCAATTAATAACCAAATTAATAACCAAATTTAAGACATACTTAGATAATAATACACTTATACTTGGTGACTTCAATCTAGCGCTTTCTACATTTGATAGGTCTTCTAAACACAACACCTCCAAAGAAACGAGAGCTTTAAATGATACACTGGACCAGATGGATTTCACAGATATCTACAGAACTTTACATCCAAACTCAACTGAAAACACATTCTTCTCAAGTGCACATGGAACTTTCTCCAGAATAGACCACATACTGGGTCACAAAACAGGTCTGAACCGATACCAAAAGATTGGGATCGTCCCCTGCGTATTCTCAGACCATAATGCCTTAAAATTAGAACTAAATCACAACAAGAAATTTGGAAGGACGTCAAACACGTGCAGGTTAAGAACCCTCTTGCTAAAAGATGAAAGGGGAAACCAGGAAATTAAGGAAGAATTAAAAAGATTCATGGAAACTAATGAGAATGAACATACAACAGTTCAAAATCTTTGGGATGCAGCAAAACCAGTCCTGAGGGGGAAATACATCGCAATACAAGCAGCCATTCAAAAACTGGAAAGAACTCAAATACAAAAGCTAACCTTACACCTAAAGGAGCTAGAGAAAAAACAGAAAATAGATCCTACACCCAGGAGAAGAAGAGAGTTACTAAAGATTCGGGCAGAACTCAATGAAATCGAGACCAGAAGAACTGTGGAACAGATCAACAAAACCAGGAGTTGGTCCTTTGAAAGAATTAATAAGATAAACCATTAGCCAGCCTTATTAAAAAGAAGAGAAAGAAGACTAAAATTAAAATCATGAATGAGAAAGGAGAGATCACTACCAACAGCAAGGAAATACAAAGGATTGTAAAAACATATTATGAAAAAAAAACATATTATGAATAGCTATACGCCAAATGGACACATTTCTAGAAAGCCACAAACTACCAAAACTAGAACAGTAAGAGATAGAAAACCTGAACAGGCCAATAACAAGGAAGGAAATTGAAGCGGTCATCAAAACCCTCCCAAGACACAAAAATCCAGGGACATGTGGCTTTCCCTGGGGAATTCTATCAAAAGTTTAAAAGAAGAAATCAGGGGATCCCTGGGTGGCGCAGCGGTTTGGCGCCTGCCTTTGGCCCAAGGCGCGGTCCTGGAGACCCGGGATCGAATCCCACGTCGGGCTCCCGGTGCATGGAGCCTGCTTCTCCCTCTGCCTGTGTCTCTGCCTCTCTCTCTCTCTCTCACTGTGTGCCTATCATAAATAAATAAAAGTTTAAAAAAAATTTTTTTAAAGAAGAAATCATACTTATTCTACTAAAGCTGTTTGGAAAGATAGAAAGAGAAGGAGTACTTCCAAATTCATTCTATGAGGCATCACCTTAATTCCAAAACCAGACAAAGACCCCACCAAAAAGGAGAATTATAGACCAATATCCCTGATGAACATGGATGCAAAAATTCTCAACAAGATACTAGCCAATAGGATACAACAATACATTAAGAAAATTATTCACCATGACCAAGTAGGATTTATTCCCTGGACACAAGGCTGGTTCAACACTCGTAAAACAATCAATGTGATTCATCATATCAGCAAGAGAAAAACCAAAACCATATGATCCTCTCAATAGATGCAGAGAAAGCATTTGATAAAATACAGCATCCATTCCTGATCAAAACTCTTCAGAGTGAAGGGATAGCGGGAACCTATCCAGAAAAGACCATATACTGGGTCACAAATCAGGTCTGAACCGATACGGAAAGATTGGGATCGTCCCTGGCATATTCTCAGACCATAATGCCTTAAAATTAGAACTAAATCACAACAAGAAGTTTGGAATGCACTTTGCAATATAATTCAAATTAGAAACCAAAGATGCATATCAATTTCGTTAACTAGTGACACTCAAATTTTTGTCTTCTGTAGAATTTGTAACATACCAATTTAAATGAAATTTATAACTAAAATTTATTCTTTTCCCTCATTTTTTAAAATAAATTTATTTTTTATTGGTGTTCAATTTGCCAACATACAGAATAACACCCAGTGCCCATCCCGTCAAGTGCCCCCTCAGTGCCCATCACCCATTCACCCCCCCCACCTCCCCTTCCACCACCCATAGTTCGTTTCCCAGAGTTTGGATTCTTTATGTTCTGTCTCCCTTTCTGATATTTCCCACACATTTCTTCTCCCTTCCCTTCTATCCCCTTTCACTATTATTTATATTCCGCAAATGAATAAGAACATATAATGTCTGTCCTTCTCCGATTGACTTATTTCACTCAGCATAATACCCTTCAGTTCCACCCACGTTGAAGCAAATGGTGGGTATGTGTCATTTCTTTTTTTTTATAATAAATTTATTTTTTATTGGTGTTCAATTTCCGAACATACAGAATAACACCCAGTGCTCATCCCGTCAAGTGCCCCCCTCAGTACCTATCACCAATTCACCCCCCCACCCACCTCCCCTTCCACCACCCCTAGTTCGTTTCCCAGAGTTAGCAGTCTTTATGTTCTGTCTCCCTTTCTGATACGTCCCACACATTTCTTCTCCCTTCCTTTATATTCCCTTTCACTATTATTTATATTCCCCAAATGAATGAGAACATATAATGTTTGTTCTTCTCCGACTGACTTACTTCACTCCGCATAATACCCTCCAGTTCCATCCACTTGAAGCAAACGGTGGGTATTTGTCATTTCTAATGGCTGAGTAATATTCCATTGTATACATAGACCACATCTTCTTTATCCATTCATCTTTCGATGGACACTGAGGCTCCTTCCAGAGCTTGGCTATTGTGGACATTGCTGCTAGAAACATTGGGGTGCAGGTGTCCCGGCATTTCATCGCATCTGTATCCTTGGGGTAAATCCCCAACAGTGCAATTGCTGGGTCGTAGGGCAGGTCTATTTTTAACTCTTTGAGGAACCTCCACACAGTTTTCCAGTGTGGCTGCACCAGTTCACATTCCCACCAACAGTGTAAGAGGGTTCCCTTTTCTCCACATCCTCTCCAACATTTGTGGTTTCCTGCCTTGTTAATTTTCCCCATTCTCATTGTGGTTTTGATTTGTATTTCCCTGATGACAATTGATGCAGAGTATTTTCTCATGTGCGTGTTGGCCATGTCTATGTCTTCCTCTGTGAGATTTCTGTTCATGTCTTTTGCCCATTTCATGATTGGATTGTTTGTTTCTTTGCTGTTGAGTTGAATAAGTTCTTTATAGATCTTGGAAACTAGCCCTTTATCTGATATGTCATTTGCAAATATCTTCTCCCATTCTGTAGGTTGTCTTTGAGTTTTGTTGACTGTATCCTTTGCTGTGCAAAAGCTTCTTATCTTGATGAAGTCCCAATAGTTCATTTTTGCTTTTGTTTCTTTTGCCTTCGTGGATGTATCTTGCAAGAAGTTACTGTGGCTGAGTTCAAAAAGGGTGTTACCTGTGTTCTCCTCTAGGATTTTGATGGACTCTTGTCTCACATTTAGATCTTTCATCCATTTTGAGTTTATCTTTGTGTCTGGTGCAAGAGAGTGGTCTAGTTTCATTCTTCTGCATGTGGATGTCCAATTTTCCAGCACCATTTACTGAAGAGACTGTCTTTCTTCCAATGGATAGTCTTTCCTCCTTTGTCGAATATTACTTGACCATAAAGTTGAGGGTCCACTTCTGGATTCTCTACTCTGTTCCATTGATCTATGTGTCTGTTTTTGTGCCAGTACCACCCTGTCTTGATGACCACAGCTTTGTAGTACAACCTGAAATCTGGCATTGTGATGCCCCCAGCTATGGTTTTCTTTTTTAAAATTCCCCTGGCTATTAGAGGTCTTTTCTGATTCCACACAAATCTTAAAATAATTTACTCTAACTCTCTGAAGAAAGTCCATGGTATTTTCATAGGGATTGCATTAAACATGTAAATTGCCCTGGGTAACATTGACATCTTCACAATATTAATTCTGCCAATCCATGAGCATGGAATATTTCTCCATCTCTTTGTGTCTTCCTCAATTTCATTAAGAAGTGTTCTATAGTTTTTAGCCCACAGCAAATATAATTCTCAATGGGGAAGCACTGGGAGGCTTTCCCCTAAGATCAGAAACAAGACAGGGATGTCCACTCTCACCACTGCTATTCAACATAATACTGGAAGTCCTAGCCTCAGCAATCAGACAACAAAAAGACATTAAAGGCATTAAAATTGGTAAAATTTATTCTTAAGGCTGACCGTGAAGACCATTTAATTTATTAGCATTTGGCTGAACTAAACACAGAAAGGACAAGGAGAAAAAAAGAGTTGTGGCTGCAATACTACAAAAGAAAAGAAATCCTGCAATCTGCAAAGGAAACAAGTTACAATTAAAATGCTAATTGCAAAAAAAGTGAAATGCTAATTGCATATGTAATACACTGTTTGATACATGATAGGTCACTTCTTTTGGCTAAAAAGGATATAAATCAGACGATATGGCGGGGGTGTGTGTGAGTTACATGTTATACTTTGATACTGAAAACCCTTGCTTGTTAAGTCAAAATAAGCTCATGAAATTCATTAAGAAAACAAAGGAATCTGAAAGTAACATAGAGATACTGGCCCTCTGTCTTATTAGTGCTGAGAGAGAACACGAAATGGACAAGGTCTGACCCAAGATGGCACACTATCCTGCTATTATATTACTCCAGAATAATCACATCAAAAAGTGAGATCTGGGGATCCCTGGGTGGCTCAAGGATTTGGCGCCTGCCTTTGGCCCAGGGCGTGATCTTGGGAGTCCTGGGTGATATCAAGTCCCACATCTGGCTCCCTGCGTGGAGCCTGCTTCTCCCTCTGCCTGTGTTTCTGCCTCTCTCTGTATCTCTCTCTCTCATAAATAAATAAATAAATAAATAAATAAATAAATAAATAAATAAAATCTTTAAAAAAACCATTAAAAACCAGTGAGATCTTTTAGTTCATGCCAGCCTTTCTCAGGCCTCACCCCAGCAGTTAGAAGGGGAGTACGTGTCTATCAAGAAAGACCTAATAAAAGATACATAGTTTTTTACAAGAACATAAACCTTAACTTTTTACAGTGCAACTCCCAGACCAAGAGCAGCCACTTAAAAAGAACTACATGGAAAGTTAATTACATCTGCTTTACCCTCTACATCACTAAGCTATACTGTCAGAAAAACAGATTTAAAATATAACATGGTGAAGGCACTCATCAGAATTAAATAGGGGAACAATGGTCATAAACAACTCGCAAATGTTAGTGGCACGTGACACTGGAGATTGATTACCTCACTCCTACTCTGTGGACACATGTCCTCTGGGAACTCTGCTCCCCATTTCCACACTCCTGGGCCCCCGTGCGAGAGCTTCTACCATTTGGAACAGCACCTGTGACCAACGGGGAGTGCACGGGTGGAGAAATGTAGCAGACAGTGCGCTGGCCCTCAAAGACTTCTGCCTTGCAGTGACACACTTTACTTCTTTTCACATTTCATTGACTAAAAAGTCACATGACCATAAGTAACATAACCTTATATGTGTCTGTGAACAGCAAATATCAGACAGTATACAGCAGGATGGATAGATGCTTACAACAATATACAAAATTCTTTTTCATTCCAAGTGAATCGTCTGAAAGAAATTTTAGGTCATACACACAAAAGCCTATGATTTCACTTCTGGCATGCAAGGTAGGTACCACTATTATCATCATTCACATATAAGGAACAGAGGTGCCACGAGGTCAGACAATGAGGTATTATCATCACACTGTTGGCATGATATTCTTGGCACAGCCAGAATCCAAGTCCAAGCAATGTAGCTCCACAGCCCCGGCCCTGAACTACCACCACAGATGTGTGTGCACCAGAATGGAGAGCCCGGGGATCTGCACACACGGAATACTCCTTACTACACCCAATTGACCATATAGCTAAGGCACTCCAAGAGAGGTGACTAGACAAACATAATGACAATGAAATGACCTCAAGGATGAAAGACAAAGGAACAAAAGAAAAAAGAAAAGAGGCAGCGAAAGGTCCACACTTGACCTGGATGAATAATGAAAGGTGTCCTGGAGGTTGCAGGATCCCTCCCTCTAGAAATTACCTTTAGTGCCTTGAGCCTCACACCAGACTCTCACTCATTCAATGAGTGGTAGCTGAGTGCCTAAGGGACCAAACTAAACTTCAAGGAGTACTACTCAGTCCCTCCTCCACCGAAATCAAATGGAGCTGGTGACAAAAGTTCACTTGTAATTCTATGCTAGATTCTGGGACACATATTCCTGTGATACTGTGAATATGGTGGTGATGTCTCCAAGTCAGCCCATAAAAGCAGGTTTCAATCCATCCTATGAGGGGTGTCTGGGGGGCTCAGGCAGTTAAGCATCTGCCTTCAGCTCAGGTCATGATCTCAGAGCCTCAGGGAGGAGCCCCACATCAGGTGCTCAGCGGGCAGTCGGTCACCTTCTTTCTCTCCCTCTGCCACTTCTTACCTGCTCATTCATTCTCTCTCTCTCTCTCTCTCTCTCTCTCTCGTAAATGAATAAACTGTTTTAAGAAAAAAAATCTACCCTGTGAGATTCTACCTCAACCTTGACTTTTCTTCCAACAGAACTTGTGTTTCTATAGCCCTTTTCACACAACTCAGAGAAGCGTGGACCTAGCCTCTGTACAATCGCCACATCCCGTTCCATCTCGGCCCTGAGGAACAGGCCACTCCCTTTTACCATCTGGGTCCACAATGAATTGTGGTCAATGTACTCTGAGAACCAATGCAGAATGTCAGGCCCACGCTCATGACCAAACACCTTCCCGGCAACAGGACATGAACTACCACCTACCCTGGCAATAAAACAAGGGTTCTGAAAACCACACAGTCCAGAGACTGAGGAGATAACGAGAGATGAAGCGGGGTACTGCTAACGCCAACACAAGGCTCGGCAAGCCAGTCACCTCTGGTCACGTACAATCACCTGTAGGATGATTTGGCAAAGCTGAATACAGTGGGAGACACATGTTCATGCCCCAACAAATCCACTGTTAGGTAGAATAGCTCAGGAGCTTGTAACTTCCCTACTAGAATTCCTGGTCTCTGGAGATGGAGAAAAACAGGAATCACCTCCACAAGGGAAGTGAGAACTGCCTTCCTGCCTCCACTCATTCCAGGCAATCAACTACCTGCTCTTATGTGATGCTCAGGAGGAAACATCCCACGTGCATTTTTGTAGAGCAAATAGACTCCTGTTATTAAATTAGGAATCGATCCAAAAGTAAGGTGACTGTTCTGCAACGAAGCATGGTTGAATAAACACTTAAATCTCACACTAACTTTCAGAAGGCAGCTGATGTGTTACGCTGAACACAGACTACCTCGGTAGGAGACAGCCCCATCAAGCAACCATTTCGGGACATCTGTAAGAAGAGAAACTGAGCATTTCCAATGACAACCTGGCTCCTAATCACTCAGCCCCAGTCCCACACAGATCTCTAAGAAGGGCTACATATGGTCTCTGTCTTGAGAGTGTGAATTACAAAGGCAACTGTTTACTCAGGGTCTCAGGAATTCCTATCTTTGGCAGACTTTACCTGTTTCTGTGCCAGAAAAAAATGTCAACTATAACGTAAGAAATAAGGTTGTCTGCTTCCTCCAACACAGCTGGCTGAACAATTACCTTGGACTGCCCAAGGAGCATTACCAGCTTCTGATGCCCAGGTCTCCACTCTGTCAGACCAGGTGGCCATGGATCATTTGCAACATCTGGCTATCTTTTCCCTTTCCTCCCACCAAGGCAAATAGGACTGCAGAGGCAAGTAACATAACCACCCCAACCGGGTTACTCTGAACCTAACACCACCTCTCCCCTTTCGAACAGTACAATTTGTTTCTAACAAGCCCTGTACCCCCCCAAGTATCTTATAAAATATTCTTTTGAATCTCACTTACTACTATGTAAATCTCACCTTCCCTCCCCCACTACTTTGCTTCTCGTTGCTTCTAGACTCAAATAAAAGAGGAAACCAAAGGCCTGCACAGAAAATAAGTTTATAAAACCACTGCTCAAAACATGATCTCTCTGTCTTTCTCTCTCTCTCTTTCTCTCTTTAATAGCTTGGCTGTATCAATTATCTTGGAAATAACTTTTTTCCAAGCAACACTCATGGTGCTAATTAGTAAGAAAATTGGAATTACTGAAGGATGAAGATCACACATAAACTTCAAATTGGTCTTTCATTTTCTAATGTTTCCTACTTGGAAATATAAATATAAATAAATTCTTGTTAATAGGTTACCTTCTGAGCATCTGTTCAAGACTTACTTGTAGACTCAGACAAAGAAGACTTCCACTTTTAAAATTCTACCTAAATCGCAAGTATTAAAATCTTCACAAATTCACATGAATATCGAGATTTAAAATAAACTAATTATCCATCATATCTTCCTCCCTCTGGTCAACTACCCTGTCCACAACTTTGTGTGTTTCATTAAAAACAACATTCCAGGCTATCTTTTCCAAAGGAGAAACTGAATATTTCCAATTACAAATATAATTTGGCAGGGAGTTGGTATTCAAAATACACAACGAATTCTTTACAAACCAGCAATAAAAATAAGAACCAAATGATAAAACTAGGTAAAGCGAGACTTTTGGTTTCAGCTCAGATCATTAGGGAGAATGAAAGTCACAGAGCAAACTGCCTCTCGGAAATCAGAAAAAAACAGAGGAATAGAGAGATTCATGGCCAAGATCAGCTTAGCAAAGCAGAAGCCGGTGGAGCCAGAAGCTTGTAGGAAAACAAAAATGGTAACTCTGATGAATTGATGGTGACTGGATGCGGAAGTCTGAGAGTCAAAAACCTCCTGAGCCCCAGTCCTAGGGGAGGAGGCCCCTGCACGTTCCTTGCACCAAATTCTCATAGTGAAGACTGGAGAAAAATCCCCTTGGGTTTGCAATAGAAGAATAGAGAAACAATCATTTTGAAATACGTTAAGTCAAGAGCTTTTTCCGTAACCGAGGCCTGCCCTCTGAGAAAAGCAGCTTTAAATAGAGCCCTATTGGACCTGGGGAAAGAGCTGTAAGGTGAACTCCAGCCCCTGCTAGCCTTCCTGACCCAACTAAGGAAGGAGGGGAAAAAAGGAGGCTAAGAAATGCTTATAGGAGTCAGCAGAGCCCAGGACTCAGGCCCACTAAATAACGGACACTTAACCATCAAGATCACAAGAACAACTCCCCACCAACGGGGTGCCAGTGAAACCACAGTGGTCATAGCTGAGAGATGCACATCAAAGACCTCAAGAGAGTTCCTTAAAGAGCCAGAGGAGGAGGCAGGGAACGGGAGAGACACGAAGGTTTCCGAAGCCTCTGACACTGACAGCTATAGCAAACATTCAACACAACCTAACCTCTAGCTGGCTTAACATAAAAGCTCACACTAAAAGCTGGATTATATCAGTTCCTATTACCCAATAACTATGTCCAATTTTCAACAAAAATAATTACAAGACATGATAAGAGAGAAACACAGTTTGAAGAGATAAAGCAATCATAAGAATCAGACTCAGATATGACACAGATTTATGGAAGCAGGAGAAATACGGAGATTAAAATAAGTATGATGAATATGCTAATGCCTTAGCGGATTAATATGCTAATGTGAGATGGAAACTCAGAGAGAATTAAAGTGAAATGCGAGAAACCAAGAACAGTGTAACAGCAATGAAGGCTGCCTTTGGACGTGGCCAAGGGAAAAATCAGTAAGGTCGAAAATATGTTCATGGAAATTCCCAAAAGTGAAATGCAAAAAGAAACAAAATATCCAATAACTGTGGAACAATGCAAAAAGGATAGCAAACACATGATGGAAAACACCAGAAGGAGAACAAAGAGAGGAAGGAGAAGAAATATTCAAAGTAATAATAGCTGAAAATTCTCCAATATTAATGATAAAACACCAGACCACATACCCAGGAAGCTCAGAGAACACCAAACAGAATAAATGCCAAAAAGATCTACATCTTGCACTAATACTCAAACAGCAAAAACCAAAGATAAAGATACTGAAAAGAGCCAGAGGGGAGAAAAAAGCACCTTATCTACAGAGGACGAGGATAAGAAATACATCAGACACCTCATCAGAGATCATGCAAGCAAGAACAGAGAGGGTGCAGGTAAAAAAAGGTTAAAAAGAAAAACCCACCACCTAAGAATTCTGTAGCTGGTGAAATTGTACTTCAAAAGTGAAAAGAGGACCCCTGGGTGGCTCAGCAGTTGAGCGCCTGCCTTCAGCCCAGGGCGTGATCCTGGGAACCCGGGATCGAGTCCCATGTCCGGCTCCCTACATGGAGCCTGCTTCGCCATCTGCCCGTGTCTCTGCCTCTCTCTCTATCTCTCTCTGTCTCTCATGAATAAATAAATAAAATCTTAAAAAAATAAAAATAAAAAACAAAAAAGTGAAAAGAAATAAAAACAAAACACTCAAATAAACCCAAGGAATTTACTGCTCAGCAGACTTGTCTTGCAAAAAGTATTAAAACCAGCGTGCTGAGTTCTTAAGGAATATGACAAAGTGAAGTCAATTAAAGCAATGTTATAAAGGATGGGGAAAAAAGGAATTGAATATATTCTCCTATAAGGCAACTGCACTACCTGTGAAAAGGTGTAATGTTATTTCAGAGTGGACCTGGATTAGTTAGAAATGAATATAACAAACTGTAGGGCAAGCACAAAAAATTCTTTTAAAGAAGTATATGGGGATCCCTGGGTGGCGTAGCGGTTTGGCGCCTGCCTTTGGCCCAGGGCGCGATCCTGGAGACCCGGGATCGAATCCCACGTCGGGCTCCCGGTGCATGGAGCCTGCTTCTCCCTCTGCCTATGTCTCTGCCTCTCTCTCTCTGTGTGACTATCATAAATAAATAAAAATTAAAAAAAAAATATTTAAAAAAAAAAAAAGAAGTATATGGACAGGGTTGTCTGGGGGCTCGGTTGGTTCAAGCGTCTACCTTCAGCTCACGTCATGACCCCAAAGTCCTGCAATAGAGCCCTGCATTGGGCTCAGTGGGGAGTCTGATTATCCTTCTCTCCTGCAACTTCCTCCCCCTGCTCCTTCTCTCTCTCTCTCTCAAAACTAAAATCTTTAAAAAGAAAAAGTATATGAATATGCTAAGAAAGAATGGAATCCCATAAAATGTTAAACTAAAAGCAGAGACGGAAGAGAAAGAGAGGGTGATAAAAATATAAAAAAGAACAACTGTAATGAGTGAAAATCAGTTGCAAACATGGTGAATATTAACCCAACTACAGCAACAATTACCTAAAATGTGGATGGTCTAAATATGCCAATTAAAACAAGAGACTGGAGGTGCCTGGATGGCTCAGTGATTGAACATCTGTCTTCCGCTCAGGTCGTTAATACTGGGGTCCTGGGATCCAGTCCCACATAAGGCCCCCTGCTCAGTGGGGAGCCTGGTTCCCCTCTGCCTAGGTCTCTGCCTCTCCTTCTATGTCTTTGGTGACTAAATAAATTAAATCAAGCAAGCAAGCAATCAAACCAGAGACTGCAAGAGCAGATAAAAAGATCCAACTATATGCCGTCTACAAGATACCTACTTTAAATAGAAGTACAGGGATCCCTGTGTGGCGCTGCGGTTTAGCGCCTGCCTTTGGCCCAGGGCGCGATCCTGGAGACCCGGGATCGAATCCCACGTCGGGCTCCCGGTGCATGGAGCCTGCTTCTCCCTCTGCCTGTGTCTCTGCCTCTCTCTCTCTCTCTCTGTGACTATCATAAATAAATAAAAAATTTTAAATAGAAGTACACAGGTAGAAGAGAAGTAAAGGAAGGGGGAAAGAAACCAGGCCTACACCACCCAAAAGAAAGCTGAAGAACTCATATCAATTTCAGACAAGGCAGATGGCAGAATGAGGAAAATTCTCAGGGATAAAAGAAGGTATTACACAGTGAAAAAGGGATCAATTCTCTGAGAACACAGAACACTCCTTACTGTGTATGTATGTGCCTAACAAGAGAGGGTCAAAATACATGAGGCAGAACTGATAACATCCAAGGAGTCATGGATAAACACACTAGCACCTTTAGAAACTTCTATAGCCTTCTACACAATAATTGACAGACCCACTAGGCAGAACATCAGTGCGGATACAGTTGAACACAACAGCACCAACTAGTCTAACACTTCATCTAACACAGCACTACACAGTCTTCACAAACTCACGCAGAACCAGACAGACCACATCCTGGCCATAAAACACACTGTAACTATCTAAAAGAATGGAAATCACACACCATTAGCTTAGACCACATGGAGTTAAGTAAGAGAAATACAGCAGAAGAATCTCCATACATTTGGAAATTAAATGAGTTAAAGTTGAAGCACTGAAATTTTTAACTATTCTGAACTAAATGGAAATACAACTTATGCAAATTTGTGGAAGGCTGCAAAGGAGTGGTTAGAGGAAGATTTCAGCATTGAAGGCATATGTTAGAGAGAGAGAGAGAGAGAAGAGAACACTAAAATCAGTAACTTAAGCTTCTACCTTAGGAAACAAGAACAAGAAGAGCCAGGAGAAGAAAAGGAAGAATAAAATAGAAATCTGTGGAATTGAAACAGGCAAACATGGCTAGGTGGCTCAATCGGATAAGCATCTGAATCTTGGATTTGGCTCAGGTCATAATCTCAGGGTCATAAGACTGAGCCCTGAGTCAGGCTCTATACTCAGCAGGTGAGTCTGCTTGAGATTCTCTCTCTCTCTCTTCCTCTCCTTCTCCTCTGCTCATTCTCTCTCTCTTTCTCAGAGGAAAGGAAAGGAAAAAGGAAAAAGGAAAGGAAAGGAAAGGAAGGAAGACGCCCAGTTGGCTCAGCGGTTGGGTGCATGATCCTGGATTCCTGGGATCCAGTCCCACATCCAGCTCCCTGCATGGAGCCTGCTTCTCTCTCTGCCTATGTCTCTGCCTCTCACTCTCTCTGTGTCTCTCATGAATAAATACATAAAATCAAGAGGGAAGGAAGGAAAGGAAGGAAAGGGAAGGAAGGGAAGGAAGGGAGGGAGGGGAGAGAGAGAGGAAAACAATTGGGGAAAAAAACAACAAAGTCAAAAGCTGGTTCTTTAAGATGATTCATAAAATTGGTAAACCTACAGCCAGGCTAGCCAAGAAAAAATGAGAAAAGAGACAAATTACTAATACCAGAAATGAAAGAAGAGTCGTCGCTATGGATCCCACGGAGATTAAAAATTAAAGGTAACGATAATCCTATGCCCTCAAATTTGAGGATTTACATGACACGCACCAATTCCGTAAAAGACACAAGTAACAAAAACTCCTACACAAAGAGAAATAGGTGATCTCAATAGGCCTATACCTAAAGAGAAATTAAATCAATAATTAGTAACCTTCCTCAACAGCAAGCACTGAGCCCTGACGGCTTCACTGGCAAAAATAAGAAGATGACATTATACCAATTCTCAAACTCTTTCAGAGAAAATAAAAGAGAGGCTGTACTTCCAACTCATTCTATAAGGCCAGCCTTATCCTACTATCAAAACCAGATAAAGACAGCAGAAGAAGGAAAACTATAGTAGTCTATACTTTTCTATAGAGATATAGACTACTATATAGTCTATAGACATATAGACTACTATATCTCTTATGAACAGAGATGAAAAACTCTTCAAAAAAATTTGAAAAATTTCAAATCAAATTCAACAACATATAATATGGATGCTATACCAAAACCAATGTTTTTTTTTTTTCCAGGAATGCACAGGCTGTATAATATGCAGAAGTATTAGTGTAAGCCATCACTCCAACAAGATAAAAAATATCTATTTGATCATATCAACAGATGCCAAACAATTATTAAGAAAAATCCAACACGTATTCATGATAAAAGTTACCACCAAACTGGGAATAGAGGGGACTTCCTCAACTTGATAAACATGTATAAAATACCTAGAGCAAACCTACTTAATGGTGAAAAACTAGATTTCCCTCTAAGATCAGTAACAAGGCAAGGATATTCCCCTCTTACCACTAGTAAAGATTCAGTACTTAAGAAGAAGTCCTAGCTAATCCTCTAGGAAGGGAAAAGAAAAGAAAAGATTTACATATGGGGAAGGAAAAGGTAAAACTGCCTTTGTTCAGAGACAACATGACTATGTATGTAGAAAATCCTAAAGAAACACGAAAAAAACTCTGGGAACTAGTAAGTGATTATAGCAATGATTCAGGATGCAAACTTCATGTACAAATATCAATTACTTTCCTATATACCTGTGTTCTATGAAAGAGAGAAGAAAAAGGCTGACAAGTCCACCTTGATGAGAAATGGCTTCTTAAGGGGACTTATGGACAGAAGTGTGTCTTGGGAGGCTGAAAAATTAGTAGATCTCCACAACCCCACCTCCAGTGAGACCTGTTTTGGGGCCCAAGAAGCTGGCGGGTAACTGCTGGAAGCCCACCCAGGAGGAAATGCTTGAAAATCATAATCCTATCTCTAGAGCAGATGAAGGACATTCATGGGTGTACTTAAGGGTGTGACCAGACAAAAAGAAAGAATATGAGAGGGACCTGTGCTCCAGAAGGCTTCAGGCCACAGAGAGCCATCAGCATGGTGGGTCTGCCCAAGATAGCATTGTTCACACTGCCAATGAACAATGGGAATTTGAAATTAAAAACAAAATACCATTTACATTAGTGCCCAATCTAACAAAAAGTGTACAGAATCTCAATTCGTATAAAACTCAGCTGATGAGGAGCCCGGGTGGCTCAGCGGTTTAGCGCCGCCTTCAGCCCAGGATCTGATCCTCGAGACCCAGGATCAAGTCCCACGTCGGGCTCCCTGCTTCTCTCTCTGCCTGTGTCTCTGCCACTCTCTCTCTCTCTCTCTCTGTGCTCTCTGTGTCTCTCATGAATAAATAAATATTTTTAAAAACTCAGTTGAAAGAAATCAAAGATGATCTCCATAAGTAAATTCCATGTTTACGGACAAGAATATATAATATGATCAAGATGTCAATTCTTCCCAACTTGGTTTATATATACAACACAACCCCAACCCAAATCCTAGCAAGTTATCACATATATATGACAAACTCATTCTCAATTTTACATGAATAGGCAAAAAAAAAAAAAAACAGAACAGCTGACACAATATTGAGAAATACAAAGTCAAAGGACTGACACCAACCAATTTCAAGATTTCCTATAAAGCTTCAGTAATAAAGACACAGCAGTATTGGTCAAAGAACAGAAAAACAGGGATCCCTGGGTGGTGCAGCAGTTTAGCGCCTGCCTTTGGCCCAGGGCGCGATCCTGGAGACCCGGGATCAAATCCCACGTCGGGCTCCCGGTGCATGGAGCCTGCTTCTCCCTCTGCCTGTGTCTCTGCCTCTCTCTCTCTGCGTGTGTGTGACTATCATAAATAAATAAAAATTTACAAAAAAAAAAAAGAACAGAAAAACAGATCTGTAGAACATAACAGAGCTCAGAATAAAACCCACACGAATACAATCAACTGGTCTTTGGCAGAGGAGCAAAGACGATTCAGTGAAGAAAGGCCAGTCTTTTCAAATACTGATGCTAGACAACTGGATATTCACATGCAGAAAATCTTTGAATCTAGGCATAGAACTTATCCCTGTTCACAAAAATGAACTCAAATTAGATCACAGAACTAAATATAAAGACAAATCTGCACAATTCCTGGGTGACTTTGAGCATGGCAAGGAGTTTTTCCATGCAACTCCAAAAGCCCAACGTATGAAAGAGAAATTGCAAGGTTGGACATTATTAAAATTAAGAACTTCTGTTCTGTGAAAGAAACCGTTCAGAGAATGAAGAAACAAGCCACAGACTGGAAAAAAAATATTTGCAGAACACGTATCTAATAAACGACACGTATCCACAAAAGACAACTGTTAAAACTCAATGATAAGGGAAAAACACAACTCCCTTAAAAATAGGCAAAAAATGGAAAAGACACTTCTGTAAATCTAAGACTGTTCTAAAAAGAAGTCTACTATTTCAAAGGTATCTAATGAGAAAACTGTCCAAAGAATCCAAAAAGACGTTTCTGCAAAGATGATACAAAAATAGCCAATAAACACACAAAAAGATAATGAACTTCATCAGTCATCAAGGAAACGTAAACCACAGCAACAAGGAGGTATCATGTCCCACCTTCTTCTAGAAAGGTGAGAACAAAAAAGTCAAACAAAAGCAAGTGTTAGCTAAAACAAGTGTTGGTGGGGCACTTCAGCGGCTCAGTTGGTTACACAGCCGACTCTTGATTTTGACTCAAGTCATGATACCAGGGTCGTGTGAGATTGAGCCCCAAATCAGGGTCTGTGTTCACAAGGAGTCAGCTTGAGATTTCCTCTCTGCCCCTCTCCCTCACCACTGCCCACCTCCCTGCTCGCTCTCTTGCTCTCTCTCTCAAATAAATAAAATCTTTTTTTAAAAAATAGGGTTAAAAAAAAATAATAATAAAAAATAAAAAATAAATAAATAAAAAAAATAAAAAATAGGGTTGACAAGCATACAGAAATCAGAAGCCTCACACACTGCTGGTGAGAATACAAAACAGTGGAGCCACCTTGGGAAACTGCTGGTTCTTCTAAGTGTTAAACACAGACTTAGCACTTAACCCAGCAATTCCGCTCCTACATACATGGCCCCCAGAAATGAAAATATGTCCACATAAATACCTGTATGTGAAGGTTCCTTTTTTTTTTTTTTCATTTTGTATTTTTTTTTTTCTCCAGGTGGGGTTTTTAACGGTCACTTTCCCACACTCTGGATAATTTCTGATCCCACCACAAGGAGCCCTTGAATTGGCTAATGTGAGAAACTGGGAATGAAGACCCCTTTTAACTGCCATCTTGCCGAGGGAGTCTCCTTTTTTTTGGAAAAAAAAATCGAAAGGTTATTGCGTGAGCCTGGATGAATCCCACTCTCAACCCTCCACGGTCCGACCCACCCCATCTCACCTCATACCCGTTTTTGGCAGGGAGAAGCAGGAGTACGTGGTCCCGAATTCTCCTCCTTCACCTTGTTAAACACTAGAGGGAAAGCCCGCCATGAATGGCAACGATTCACCTTCAAGCTGCCTCCCTTCATCCAACGTTAAAACCCTTTGCACATAAGGCAACGTGGAAGCTGATGTTTTTACTCACCTCGCTGTTTTAAAGCACCATTATGAAGTCAGGTTGTACAGTAATTAACAGTACCTTTTATATATATCTCATATCTGTCATTTATATATATATACACACACACACACACAAACTGGAAGAGGTAACAGCAGCTTATAGAAATGGATCTTCTTCAAGGTTTCCTGTGTGGTAAGCACCTGAAATACTGCATAAAAGGGTCTTGTGTGATGTGTCTCCCTGCTGCTCATTGGGCTCTGTTCTGCATGACCAGGAATGGTGCTGGCAAGAGAGCTCAGCGGCTGGAAGGAAAGTCTGCTGCTGAGCGTCACTATTTTCCACCCCCTGCTTGTGCTCCTATCTGATCAGGCTAGAGAAGACAACAAAACATACATAGTTAGAAAAAACTCCAATATATAGATTTCTGTAGAATTTCCTTTTTTTTCCCTCCTGTCCTTCCTCTGCAAGGTATTGTTGCTATGTCCTGTTACTGGTTTTTGCTGCAATAAACCCTCTTTGTTTCAATCACAGCAAGAAACAAAAATCCAAACAGAAACCCCTCTGAAAAGAGTAGAAAACAAAAGGTTTTACCTACAAAAAGGGGAGGGGGAGACAGGAGGGACCTTGGTTTTGTTTTTAAAAAGGACTGAAGATTAACATTGAAAAATCAGGAGATGATGTGCAACCCTTTGTGCAAGGCAAAGCCCTCTGGTACTTCCGCCTCTGGTTTTGTTTTAAATTTCCTTTTTCTCTTCTGCGTGCGGATACTTCTCTCCATCTTCATGTTGTCAGTGTTTTGCTGTGTTTTGTGTTTTCTTGTTTAACTTTGTGTCACTACCTCAGTCTGCCCTCATGTCCCTTACACACAAACAAAACATTCCTTCAGCAGAGCGAAGAGGTGGCGGATGACCGGCACGCTCCACGACCGGCCCAGCAGTCTCTGCGTCGCCAAGTGGCTCATGTTGGAGACATCAGTATAGTGGACAGGGAAGCCAAACACCCTTTCCATTTTAGTGCACCGTAAGATGTCCTCTTTCTCATTCATGAAGACGGGGACATGCTGGTCTTTGCCCTGCTTTATGGAGTTCGACCTAGTAGTAATGGTCCTCACTTTGCTGAACTTGGCTATCCAGCCGTGCTCCAGACACTCCTGCAGCTCCAGCTTATCATTCACAGTGGATGCCAATGGCCTCCTGTTCATACCAGGAAGGTTCCCCCAGAAGTAGTGGGCCCTGTGTGCAGCTGACACTTCTTTGGCATTAATCATCATAGGGTTGGACTCGAGAATTCGCGAGATGTCCCTCTTGTCACTAATGCCCATGGCCACCACATTCTCAAAGAGCCGGAAGAAGGGGCGGTCATCGCCCTCCTTGGGCCGCGCATCATGCAGCAGGTGGTAGAACTCAAAGAAGAGCCGGCCAGTGCCCTCGTAGAGTCCTTTATGGGCAGGATTGATGATGGAGAGACCATTGCAAGGACTGCCCCCAATCACCAGATCCAATGGGCCCCACTCCTGGATATGCTTCTGCGTGACGCTGCAGACGTCCCCAACATACATGATCTTCCCCACCGTGATGGAGTCCTTGCACACCTCGGAGGCGATGTAGCAGTCCACCTGAATCCCCAAATCCTTCAGCACCAGAAGCCCTGTAGCAATTCCATCAAATAGAGACAGCACCCGGATGGGCTTCCTCTTCTCAGCTGGGACAGGCAGGTAAACCTTCATAGGGTCAAATTCCTGGTCGTGGCTGTTGGTGAAGAACATCTGGAGCCATGAGGGCCAGTCGTCCCGCTGCCGCAGTAGCCCGTAAGTGCCCTTGTGCCCACACATGTAGCAGTTCCGGGGGTCCTCCTTGATGGCTGCCAGGTGGCCCCCAGCCCCAATAAGAGATCCACACCCTCCACACAAAAACACCTGCAGCAGTTATTGTTCCCACACATGAGCACCTTGCCCCCCACCCCCCACAGCAAATGGTGTGGTAGGACTGGTAGCTGTCATCATCATGGTGATACGTATGCACACTCCAGGAAGCAGTTCTTACAGTTTTGGCACATTTCTCCAACAAAGAGAGGGTGTTCCAGGGTAACGTTGAGGCTCCCACAAGAGATGCAAATGTCCTCGATGTTCTGGCACTTCTGCCGCACTTTGTACACCAGCTGCTCTCTTGTGCGTTCATCAATGATCTTAGGCTTCTCAGTCGTACTCTTTCGGGGCTTTTTGGCTGGGGGGGGTGGTGCATAGGCAGCTGCCTCAGGTTCGACCCACATGTCTGTGTAAACTTCTTTGTAGGGGTTCTTCTCTTCTTTGGGTGGCTTCAGGCCCTTGGGGCCAGAAGGCTGGAACCCTCCGAGAGACCACTCGATCATCTGTTTGTTCTGCACCTCCACGGACTTGGCAGTGTCGCTCTCATCGCTGTCGTGGCACGCTGGGAACAACTTCCCCGCATGGCTACAGGCCACCTGCAGGACTTCATAGATGGCTTTGCGGTACATGGGCTGCTTGTTGTATGTGGCCTGGTGGAAAGCACTGCAGAAGGAGCTCAGCGGCATCAACTTCTCAACACACACCATCAAGAACTTGCCATCTCCAAACCACATGACCCAGCGGGTGCCTTCAGCTCCTCAGCTCCGGCCTGTCATCCACCAAGACACAATGCGGCCTGGCCACCAGGAGAAGCCCCGACGTTTCCCCCACACCAGCTCCCCAGTGCCAAAGCCCCGGCCGTCCTCGTAGGCCAGCTCATCATTGGCTGCTTTGGTGGTGTTCTTGTCCCCAGCATCTGCCCCCACGGGCTCAGGTGTGGTGGCCACAGTGGGGGATGCAGGGTTGGTGGGCTGCTGCATTGCAGGAGGACTGGCCTCCTCCACCTTCTGAGACTAGCCAGACCCCTGGTTTTCTTCCACAGCATTCATTACTGCGATCACCTTGGCTTTTCTTCTCAGCCCATAAGGCCACGTGCAGCCCCTCTATGTAAAGATTCTTAGCAGCATTATTCATCATAGGCAATAGGTAGAAATGACCCAAATGTCCAAAGCTGGATAAAGAGGTTAACAAAGCTGGTATATCCATAAATACTACTGGGCCATAGAAAGGTATGAAGTATTGCTACATATTATCATGTGGATTAAGCTAAGTGACAGGAGCCGATGGCAAACAAATCTACCCACCATATGATTCCATTTACATGAATTGTCCAAAACAGGTAAATAGAAACAGAAAGTAGATTAGTGGTTGCATAGGGCTGGAGTGAGGAAGGGTCAGAGGATGAAGGATTAGCGGTAGACAGCTACATGAGACAGGGGTTTGTTGGGAGGAGATGAAATTATTCTAGAATCGTGGAGGTGGCTGCATCACTTTGTGCGTACACTTCACATCCTTGCACATATACTTGAGATGGGTAAACTGTCTGATATATGTCTCAATAAAGTGGTTACAAAGAGTTACTATCTAAATGTTGATGACACCCCAATCAGAGTTGCGAGATTTCACAAAAGGAAATATAAAAAGACAGCACAGTTCATACGTCCACTAAAAAAATAAATAAATAAATTACTGTTTCTCTTAAGTTCAAATTAAACTGGATGCCTTGTATTTTATCTGGCAACCCGACTCCCAAGTCTATTACCTACAACCTAGAACTTACTAATTATCCTCAAGATCCACGTATCCAACTACACAGTAGGAAGTTCTACTTGGTTAACTGCCAAATAGCAAATGAACATAAAACTAAAATCACCTTTCTTATGAGAAGATATTCAATTATGTCAGAAATGGTAGGTCAGGGCTTGTGCAGGTCTCTGGAGCCCTCTCTCAACCCCCGATGGCCTGGCATCAACAATCTGGTGGTTGGATTAGTGGATGTGGTGTCTAGGAGCTGAGGTTTAACCAACACGGGGGAGGAGTTTCAATATGTTGAGAAACATCACCCTGATGGTGAGGGCAGGCTGAGCATCCAACTCCCTTTCTCAAAACAAAAATCACTTTCCTTCCCTCACCCATGGGTTCATTGCCATTGTCTTGACCTGGAAATCTCCAGGCCCATCCCATCTCTGTAGCAACTAAATTTTACTTCTGAAAAAAAAAAACCAGTCTGATATCATCATTCTGCTGCTTTAACCCTTTCAATATACTGGCTCCTACCATGGTCAAATAAAGTCAAAGCCAATTAAGAAGAGGTCTCTACCTGGGCCCCTGGGTGGCTCAGTTGGTTACACCCCGACTCCTGGTTTGGGCTCAGGTCCTGATCTCAGGGTCGGGACCCCGGATCCTTCACAGGGCTCCACACTCTGTGGGGAGTCTGCTAAAATTTCTCTCTCCATCTCCCTCTGCACATTCTAGCACTTGTGCGCATTCTCGCATACGTGCACATGTGGCTCGCTTTCTCTCTCTTGCTTGTTGACATACTTGAAAGTGAACAGAATGGGTCAAAAGACACACGTGAAGTTTGCGTGTGATAGAGGCTGGGAGTGGGGGGCAGCTAGTAAGAAACATAGAATGGACTAGAGGGGCACAGTAAACATTAAAAGCACATTTTACAGCAATTACAGGAAGATCCTTGTAATAGTACACATGCTACTGTGCCACTTAAATGCTAGCAACATCAATTTGTTTACTCATTGCTTTTCTAAAACCAGGATATCAGTGACTATGCTTCCTCGCCACTTACTAGTCACATTTACTTTGAAAAACCACCAAGCTTAAAACTCAAGAGCTAGTGTAACTAAGACTTTGAAAAAAAATTAGTGTCCTTTTCTTAGTAGAAATAACAACCACCTATCACTACTTTTTGGTCTTTCACGTGCTATAATTTAATACTAAATGCCTGCTTGTATTTGCCTAACCTATGTAACTATCAAAGAAAGAAGATCTTCACTATTGTATTTGAAACTCACAAACCACCTTGTTAACATTATAACATTATAATTTCCATTTTATAGGAAGGAAACAGTGGCCACATTACAACTAAATAGAGACACACATGCATGCATTGTTTTGGGCATGTCTGTTTAATGGTTAAGGGGTGCTGATGAACACAACGATACACAAAGGTACCGTGGCAATTCCATAAAAACTAAATCAAGCACTCTAGTCTTTACATGTATTGTTAGGAAAAATGCCACATCTCAACTTTTTCATTTCTTGAGAGTTGCTACTGCTTGAGGCAGGCAAATTTCAGCCAATTTGATGGAAAAAAATGGACTAAGATTTCTTCTAGCCTGTGAAGCAAAAGCACATTGCAAGTGGCTGATTTTCAAATACTATACATCAGTAACATCCTTCTCTCGTGACAGACAACCATAGCAAATTCACCTGAGTTTGGTTTTGGTGCAGATAGAGCTAAGGCACCACAGGTATCAATTTCCTACAGACTCAGGTAAGACTCACATCTTTTTTTTCAGCATCCGGAGGACAGACCCGGCACTTGCTGCCTCGGGCGACGTGGCCGGAGGCTCTCGAGCTGTCCAGGGACCGTCTGTCCGCCGCTGGCGCTGCCCTAAACACGAGCCGCTTCCGCCTGGGCCCCTGGGCCCTCGCCGCTGCCCCGCGGGAGCCGGACGCCGCCCCCTCCTCAGGCCCCGCAGCTCCTCCAGCCCGCCCGTCTCCGGCACAGCCCGCGCGGCACCCACGTCCCGGGAGTGCAGGGTCCGGGAAGCACCGCCGGCGAGGCACCCAGGCGCCGCGAGGGACGAGGCCGCCGCGCAGCCCGCGACCGGTCGCCCCGGCAGCTCGGCCCCCGCGGCTCGCACCTTCCTCAGCGCTGACATCCTCGGGCGCTCGCGGTTCAGCAGGCGCAGGGCGACATGCTTTGTGGCCCGTCTGTCCGCAGGGTCGGCTGGCCGTCAGTCCGGGGGACCGCGCTCGAGCCCAGTGCACGCTGGGAGCCCCTCGCTGGCGCCTGCGCACTGGGGCCTCACGGGGTAAACAACCCCCACTGAGCCCTGCACCAGGCAGGGGGTTGAGCAGCTCCCCCAAGTGCTAACAACTGAAAATCAGCACAATAGACTCTCCCCCAGAAGACCAGCGAGAAGGACAGGGGAAAAACAAGTTATTGACCAAGCAGCACTGGAAAGTTCCAGGGTAAGACAAGGGACTTGCAGGATACAGAATCAGACGATATTCCCCCTTGTTTTGTTGTTGTTGTTGTTGTTGTTGTTATTTTTTATTTCTGTTTGCTTCCCCCACCCCTTTTTTCTTTCTTTTTTTTCTTTTTCTTCTCTTTTTCTTCCTTTTTTCTTCCTTTTTTCTTTCTTCTTTTTTCTTTTCTTTCCGTCTTTCTCTCCTCTCTTTTTCTCCTTTTCCCAATACAACATGTTTTTGGGCACTCTGCACTGAGCAAAATGACTAGAAGGAAAACCTCACCTCAAAAGAACGAATCAGAAACATCCTCTCTCCCATAGAGTTACAAAATCTGGATTACAATTCAATGTCAGAAAGCCAATTCAGAAGCATTATTATAAAGCTACTGGTGGCTCTAGAAAAAAGCAAAAAGGACTCAAGAGACTTCATGACTGCAGAATTTAGAGCTAATCAGGCAGAAATTAAAAATCAATTGAATGAGACACAATCCAAACTAGAAGTTCTAATGATGAGGGTTAACAAGGTAGAAGAACGAGTGAGTGACATAGAAGACAAGTTGATGGCAAAGAGGGAAATGAGGAAAAAAGAGACAAACAAGTAAAGGACCATGAGGATAGATTAAGGGAAATAAATGACAGCCTGAGGAAGAAAAACCTACGTTTCATTGGGGTTCCAGAGGGCGCCAAATGTGACAGAGGCCCAGAATATGTATTTGAACAAATCATATCTGAAAACTTTGCTAATCAGGGAAGGGAAACAGGCATTCATATCCAGGAAATAGAGAGATTCCACCCCCTGAAATGAATAAAAACTGTTCAACACCTCGACATTTAATGGTGAAGCTTGCAAATTCCAAAGATAAAGAGAAGATCCTTAAAGCAGCAAGAGACAAGAAATCCCTGACTTTTATGGGGAGGAGTATTAGAGTAACTGCAGACCTCTCCACAGAGACCTGGCAAGCCAGAAAGGGCTGGCAGGATATAGTCAGGGTCCTAAATGAGAAACACATGCAACCGAGAATACTTTATCCAGCAAGGATCTCAATCAGAATGGAAGGAGAAAGAAAGAGCTTACAAGACAGGCAGGAACTGAAAGAATATGTGACCTCCAAACCAGCTCTGCAAGAAATTTTAAGGGGGACTCTCAAAATTCCCCTTTAAGAAGAAGTCCACTGGAACAATCCACAAAAACAGGGACTGAATAAGTATCATGATGACACTAAACTCATATCTTTCAATAGTAACTCTGAACGTGAACGGGCTTAATGACCCCATCAAAAGGCGCAGGGTTTCAGACTGGATAAAAAAGCAGGACCCGTCTATTTGCTGTCTACAAGAGACTCATTTTAGACAGAAGGACACCTACAGCCTGAAAATAAAAGGTTGGAGAACCATTTACCATTCGAATGGTCCTCAAAAGAAAGCAGGGGTAGCCATCCTTATATCCGATAAACTAAAACGTACCCCGAAGACCGCAGTGAGAGATGAAGAGGGACACTATATCATAATTAAAGGATCTATCCAACAAGAGGACTTAACAATCCTCAATATATATGCCGCGAATGTGGAGGCTGCCAAATATATCAATCAATTAATAACCAAAGTGAAGACGTACTTAGATAATAATACACTTATACTTTGTGACTTCAATCTAGCGCTTTCTACACTTGATAGTTTCCTAAACACAACATCTCCAAAGAAACGAGAGCTTTAAATGATACACTGGACCAGATGGATTTCACAGATATCTACAGAACTTTACATCCAAACTCAACTGAAAATACATTCTTCTCAAGTGCACATGGAACTTTCTCCAGAATAGACCACATACTGGGTCACAAATTGGATCTGAGCCGATACCCAAAGATTGGGATCGTCCCCTGCATATTCTCAGACCATGATGCCTTGAAATTAGAACTAAATCACAACAAGAAGTTTGGAAAGACTTCAAACACGTGGAGGTTAAGGACCATCCTGCTAAAAGATGAAAGGGTCAACCAGGAAATTAAGGAGAAATTAAAAAGATTCATGGAAACTAATGAGAATGAATATACTACCATTTAAAACCTTTGGGATACACCAAAAGCAGTCCTGAGGGGGAAATACATCACAATACTAGCAGCCATCCAAAAGCTGGAAAGAACTCAAATACAAAAGCTAACCTTACACCTAAAGGACCTAGAGAAAAAAAAAAAAAAAAACAGCAAATAGATCCTACACCCAGCAGAAGAGAGTTAATAAAGATTCGAGCAGAACTCAATGAAATCGAGACCAGAAGAACTGTGGAACAGATCAAACAAAACCAGGAGTTGGTTCTTTGAAAGAATTAATAACATTAATTAATTAGAGGTATTGAATAATATAAATGGTGAAGTAACCTCGTACTTGGAATTTAAAAAATTCTATCAGATGGTAGCGTGGAAAATACAGAAAGGAAAGAACAACTAGAAGGCTATAAAAGTGTAGGTTGAATCCAACAGATTTTGCCTTGGATATTTGGGTGATCATCCTACCTTAATCAGATTTGAAAGGTCTTTGAGACTGATTATTTCTTACCCCTTCTTGAAACATTGTGGGTAGTACATTTCCAAAGAAATTCAAAACATAAATGATAGATAGCATTTTCATGAAGATAAATTTAGAATAATTTTAAATACTGTAACAGAGTCTAGGTAGGAAAACAAAACATGTTAGTTATTTTAGCACAGAAAATTTGACAACACAGAAAATTTTACATGCAGGATTGGTTAAGCACATACTGCCTGTTATTGAGGAGTGGAGAAACCAAAAAGGAACACTGAGGTAACACACATACAGTATATATATATTTACCCTGAGAGCTGAAGTATGGTAGGAAGAGGATGTAGTTATTAGAACCTAATGGCTTAAAGGAGGGGCCCTGCAGAACTGGTGATATAGTACCTGCAAGCGGTGTGATGAAGCTGGTTCTGGCTTGGGTCAGATAACAGAGAACTGGAAACTGGAGCTGTGGCTGCTAGGTGTCTCCTTGTCCTGCCTCTCAGTGTGAATTCCAGTGCCTCCTATGGGCAGAATCTAACAGGAAGCTAGCTGACTAAACAGCATTATTTGCAGTATCCCAGTCCTAGTAGCATCACAGTAGAGAAGGGGGTGGTGTTGAGGCTGAGACAGCAGCTTAGTAAACCTTAATAGTTGTTGTCATCAAACTACTTGTAATGAGTTATTTCCAATAAAGTATATATTCAGGATTTTAGAATGAATCTAATTTCGTGGAAAGTGGCCTTGTTAATTTGCAAAGTAACAAACTCTAAAGTGCCATTTATCATT
The DNA here is from genome assembly GCF_053574225.1 of Canis aureus. Taxonomy (NCBI): domain Eukaryota; kingdom Metazoa; phylum Chordata; class Mammalia; order Carnivora; family Canidae; genus Canis; species Canis aureus. Next base: position 242,552 of record NW_027554461.1, on the reverse strand, counting down.
ACAATTTCAATTTGGTAGTTCTTTGCTGATAGTTACAGTGGCAGGCCACTTGGACATTGTTTTGGCTTTTTAAAAAATCATAATTCAGAGAAAACTAATTCTGCTTGTTTTGATTTCTAAGACATGGGCTAAATGTAGTGAAATCAGAAAGAATAAATAATGGGCATGTAAGCTTGATGGACCCAAATCATAAACGGTGTCAGGGGATTTCATTTTATGGGTGGAAGCTGAAGACTGTTACCTGAATGGATTAAGTGTTACGTGTTTTCAGAATCAGGATTTCCCTTTCTATAAATTTCAAGTATAGGTATATAATCTCCGAGTAATGGTCTTTTTCATTATAATGCACCCAGTGCTGTGAGCATAACACCTAAATTATTTATAAATTACAAATTTAATCTTATCTGAGATGTTAGCTTTTGAATCTTTCTGCAGGTTACTGTAAACTCACTTTGTCTTTAAATCACTTTTAATGGAAGTTTTTGAGTAAAAATTTTAAAACATAAAATTAGTTTTTATCTAATATTTTCATAATGAAAGAATAAAATAACAGATGAATAACGTAGGTCAAGACATTATTTTAACCTAGGTTTAAGAAGTTATGGAATAACTTTTTTTTAAAAATAGTTCTTTTTTCTCTTTGAAGTTTTCAGACTTTAAATCCAACTTTGAAAATCAGTAACAATATTATCTAGTTATCTACATAGACATTTGGTTGTATGAATGATTTATATGTATCAAACGTTGATGATGGTCTAGTAGAAGTTAACCTTATTTTTTCAGTATTAGATTAAGATACTCACATGTAGTTCCCTAAGTCCCGTGATGAACATTTATTGTGATTTAACATAGAACCTAGCCTATGATAAACTATTTAGGAAAAACTTTTTTGAATGTCTCTTCCTTCCTAATATAAATCATAATAAGACTTACAGATCACATGTAGCTTGTTATAGATTAGTTATGCATATTTGTGATTTTTAAGACGCCTCCGAATTGCTTCATTTAGAAAAAAAATTATTCACATTTAAAGAGTTAATTGATATCTTCCCTTCTACATATCTACCAATTTTGATTTGCTGGGAAGTTCTTTAAATTCAATCACAGATGACTTTGCATTTATATTCCAGCACCACTTGTTATCCCTTAAATATCTTCTGCATTTTTTGGAGCTTTTCAAATTGAGGCTCTCAAGATCTACTTTCTGTAACCAGTCTTTGCCTGAAGATATTCTACTTAATTTTTTAAAATATATAAATTTATCAGAAAACTCTTAGGCCCCATGAATTTCTTTGTTATAGTAAATGCCTTTCCTTGATGTTGTAGATGTTATTCAGTGAACCATTCCTTATTAACAATTCATCAGTTAATTTCTAGGATTAACTATTTTTTTTTCCATCTTTTCACTTGGGGAAGAAGTAGTAGGATTCTGTATTTTAAGGGAGAGTGCAGAAAGGGATATACACTTTTTTAAGAGGAGAAAAACATGGTTAAAAGACATTTTGAATTGAAGGAGAGCAGATGGGTGCCTCTTTATTTGTTTAGTACATTCTTTCAGAGCAGTCCTTTTCATCCCTTTTGGTCTCAAGACCTCTGTCTCTACAGTCATGAAAACTGAGAGCTGTTGTTTATCTTCTACCAATATTTACCATATTAAAAATTAAAGCTTGATAAATGAGTCACTTGGGTGACTCAATCAAACATCTGCCGTAGGCTCAGGTCAGGATCCTAGGGTCCTGGCATAGAGCTCAATGTCATACTATTCAGTGGGGAGCCTGCTTCTCCCGCCGCTCCTCACCCTTGCCTAAGAGTGCCTGCCATGTCCCCCAACTCAAAATCTTTATTTAAAAAACTTGATAACTATGAAAAATAATTCTAAAATCAGTTGATTGTAAACCCTTTAATGTTAGCTTATGTAATGTTTTTATGAAAAATAATTATAAAATTAAAAAAATAGATCTTGAGTATCTCTTTAATGCCTCTCTTAAGAGGAAACTTCAGATGTGCTCTGCATTCAATCTTCCATGATAACATACTTTTCTACAGCATCTGGGAAAACTCCACTGTTTTTGTGGTAGAATGAGGAAGAAAAAGACCATCATATTAGTGTTATTATGAAAATAGTTTTGATCTTTTGAAATGATTTTGGGGTCCCTCAAGGGTTCCTGGACAACACAAGGAAAACTCCTGCCTTAGTATATCAAGCCTAAGCCAGCAAATTTGAAGTGTTTGCAGACCTTTTTGAAGTTTAGTTCTTCGCTTGTTGGTTTTTTTTTTAATTTTTTAATTTTATTTATTTATTCATGAGACACACGGGGGGGAGGGGCAAAGACACAGGCAGAGGGAGAAGTAAGATCACGCCCTGGACCGAAGGCAGGTGTTAAACCGCTGAGCCACCCAGGGGATCCCTAGTTCTTGGTTTTAGATACTCTTTTTTTTTTTTAATCAAATTTAACAACTTTAAGATCTAATGTTTAATATGGTGATGGTAACTGGTAACACTATATTGTGTAATTGAAATTTGCTGAGATGAAGACTTAAATGTTTTCATAAAATCTGTTAGGTGATGATGTGTTAATGAACCAGATGGGTGGAATCCTTTCACAGTGTCAAATCATCACAGCATACACTAAATATCTTCCAGTTTTGTCAATCATACTTCAATAAGGTTGAAAATACACAATGAAGAAAAGCATTGTAACACCTATTGCACAACAGTATTTAAATATTTCCCATTACTAAAAGGTTTCCCCCCCACAACCTTTTTTTTTTTTTTTGAGTATGGAAGTGGGGTGGAGAAGATAAACTAGAGTTATTAGTATGTTGTTGTAATGCTGTACGCTGAAACACATTTTGTTAAGTAAGACATTAAGTTATACTGAGCTAAGATTTGGTGGGCAGAATCCACACAGTGTCATAGACTCCTATTCTTCAAGGTTCTGGCCTGTAAACTTTTAACTGTCCTGGAGTTAACCTGGGTGTAAATTAACTGTCATTAAATAATATACCATTTACTTGAGCTGGAAAAAAAAATACCCTTTTTTCTTAAAGTGAGACTTTGACAAGGAAAAAAGTATGTTGATATAATTTTTTTTTTTTGATGCATGCTCCTTATCCCCTGCAGAACAGGTAACAATTCACAAAGCCATCGCTTTGAAGAGCAGTGGTGTAGATCACTCTGCCCTGCTCTGATGTCCTCTCATCCACCTGTCTCAAATCTTATCTACCTCTCCAACCAGACTAGTTATCATAATCAATCTCATGTAACCACCTTCCAAGCAACCCAAATCTTCCAGATACATGCATAGAAGTATTCAGTTTGGGGCAGCCCAGGTGGCTCAGCGGTTTAGCGCCACTTTCAGTCCAGGGCCTGATCCTGGAGACCCGGGATCGAGTTCCACGTTGGCTCCCTGCATGGAGCCTGCTTCTCCTTCTGCCTATGTCTCTGCCTCTCTCTCTCTCTCTCTCTCTCATAAGTAAATAAAATCTTTAAAAAAAGTATTCAGTTTGTATAATAATTTAGGTACAGGGAGTAGTAAGTGGTGAAAAAGCTTTTAGAACTTGGCCTTCTGTGATTGGGTTTCTGCAACTTGGTTGTAGCCTACCTTTGGAAACTAGAAGGATTGAGAATTAACTTTCTGTATGAGAGGTTTGGAGGCACAGGGCTGATTGCCAATAGCTTCATTATTTTGAGGCATAATCCCAAGAGCATAAGTGTGACAGAATCTGCAATATTTTTTCATCTCTTAAAATTATTGCAGCATTTTGAGAATTGGTATTGATTTGGTGGCAATAATGGGCATCCTGAAACTTAAGTTTTTATCCTTTTTTCTGTCACCAATTAGTTTTATGGCGTATGGATAACTCTTACGACTATCTCTAGGCTTGTTGCCTACTTGGCAAAATTAAAGCTGAGTCAGCAGGGCATGAAGGTTCATTCTTTTCCTCAAGCTTTAAGATTGTGTCACTGTCCACTGGTGAACCAGAATTGTAGACTACCAACGTATAACATTTCATTAATCTCAAAGCTCCTTTGAGGAAATAGTCCAGAAATTCATCTAGAAGTAACTTGGGATTCTTCCAGATTCCTGGGGCCAGTGCACTTCTTTAAATTTTACACTTTTTAGATCAGTAGCATGGAAATTGGCCCTCCTTTCAGATTTCTCTAATTTCTTTATAATTTTACTATACCTATAAAATACCTAAAGAGAATGTATCTGAGAGTTTTTGAAAGGCTAGTTTTTGTTACAGGGATATGAGTGATGCTGCTGACCTCATATATTATGTGAGACAAGGTTTAGCTTGCCCAATCTCATGGATTTTGAAGGTGAAGCAAATATATGGCTTTTAATTAGCTCTGTGTTTATAGTTTTATTTTTAAATTCTGTGGGTTTTTTTTTTCTTCACTAAGTAACAGTGAATACAGACCAATTGTTCTTGGTTACTAATATATATGAGTATTATTGTGCATGAGTTTAAAATTGATACACCATCATGTCATGAAATCAGTTAAGTATGGGTTTTCTAATCTCCACCCCCCCCCATGTGACAGGATTTCAGCAATTAAAATTATGTAATGGGGAACTTTGGTAATGCTTTTCCAAAGTCAAGATGTTAATTTTGCATTTCTCATTCTGTGCTTAATAAACTAATGTATATGAATCTGTTTTAATTTCGTATTTTACCGGATTTTCCATTGTTATTTTTGAAGGTTTTCATAGACTAAAGTCTCCTAAGAGATATAGATAGATATCTACACACACACACACATAGATAGATAGATATCTACACACACACACACACACACACACAATTACATTTTATATCAGGGTACATTTTTTTTATGGTCTTTTCCCTTATATGTGCTTTGAAAACCATTGACTGTTGAAGTTTCATAATAAGTGGTTAAATAGTATTAATATTTTCTAATTTTTAAAAATGTATTTTTAAGCCTTATGATTCTGCAGATGACTGGTCTGAGCATATTAGCTCTTCTGGGAAAAAATACTACTACAATTGTCGAACCGAAGTTTCACAATGGTTTCCCAAAAGAGTGGCTTGAAAGGTATTTGCTCTTACTCATTAAAAAATACTTATTATTCTTGACTACAGCTTAACATCTTAGAACTTTCTCAGCTTAGGTTTCTTAGTGAAACTCCTCATTCCCCCCTTCAATTGCAATAGTTGGCCCATTATGTTTTCTATAATTTCTCTTTGCTTAAAAAAAAAAAAGAAAGAAAGAAAAAACTTGGATAAGTCACTGTCCACAAGGACCTTGTAAACCATCAGTATATTTAAGATTTTATATCAACCTATATTATCATTTATAATGAACATTTTCATAATTTAAAGTATATTAATGTTTCCTTCATATGTGTAGAATTAATATTGGGGAGTTTTGGTTGTAGGGTTTAATGGTGTTATAAACAATTGCTATAATGCTATCACTGAGAAACATTAATGTTCTGTTAGCTATGTTTCATCTCCCATACCAGTTGATATTATGGCTATGTTCAGTTCTTTTATTTTCCATATAACATTCTGTTGAGCATTTGGTCAGAAGTGTCATATGTAAACTCATTGTACCTGATGTAATTTTTATGAGTTTATCTATGTTTTATTTTTAGAGAACAGAGACAAAAAGAAGCAAACAAGATGGCAGTTAACAGCTTCCCAAAAGATAGGGATTACAGAAGGGAGGTGATGCAAGCAACAGCCACTAGTGGGTTTGCCAGTGGAAGTAAGTATTAATTTTTTTTTTCTTTGAAACAACATGATGTTTAATTCACTCCTATAGTTTGTATGTTTATATCCATATGCATAGCTGTTTACATATGTAAACTAAAATAATGTAAATGTATAGTTTCTTTTATGTTAGATCTGTCTTCCTAACCTCCACCATTTTGTTTCCTGAAAAGGAAAAGAGTTCATGGAGGATTAGTACACGTATGTTATTCTTCACTACTCATACTGGCTATGATGCAGTTGAATTGGTGGAAAACAAAATCTCATATTGTGGATTGACTCTTAAAACAGGAGTTGTTTGGGTTTTTTTTCCCCCCTTTGCTGAATTGTGTCCTGTTAAACTGGACAGTGAAACTTCTTCCAAAACTCATTGAATGTTTGAATCTAACAATTGAATTGTAGCCACACACAGATGGTAACATTAAAGTGTCTCTTGGTGTTTTGTGTTTATCAGTGAGAAACTTTTTTACCTTTTATCTGGGAACTGATTACATCATCATAGATGTGAATAGCATCTCTATACTGTGAGCATACCTTAAAGGTTTTTGAGGTCACATTTTGTCTAAGTGGGACAATATGAGTAATATGCATTTATTTCTTAATTCAAATTAAATTTGAATTTGAAGCTTTTAGTAAAGGTCCTCTATTCCCAGTGGCTTCCTTTTGCCCAGAATAGAATTTAAATGCCACCATAGACTTCTTAGGCTTTTTATTAGATTTTGAAATTTGGAAGAATTTTTAAGATGTGTTCAGGGAATTCTTGGACATCTTCTTCCTGTAACTTACATAGAAGGTTGTATTTGGTCTTAGCAAGACAGTACTGCTTTTTTGATGGGAAAAGTTTTAAGATGAAGCAGATAGTAAAGTAACATAATTCTTCACTGAATTTTTAAGATATGTTCCTTTGAACATTTAATTTTTTTGTACTAGTGAAATTGTATTTAATTCTTACAAAACAATGATTTAGTGTACTGAAGTAAGGAAATTAAAACTATTTTTGAGACAGAAGACTTGGGTCCTGGTTCCATTTTACTTAATATCTTGAATAACTGTTACTTCTTGCAAACAATCAGAAATAAGGTAAAGGTTTTCCTCTCCAGGTTTAAAAAAAAAAAAAAAAAAAACCGCACCCAGCTTGTAGTAGTTCTGTCTGAACAAACTGCAGAAGGATATTGAGAAGATATGGTGGAGGAGTGGCAAATGGTTGTAAAAAAAATAGTCACTTTTTTTTTTTTTTTTTTTAAGATTTTGGGCCAGGCCTCTCACTTAGTGGGTGATAGTTCCCAGAGAGGGAAAAAAAATAGCCTAGTGCGTCAGCTTTATTCTTTCCAAAATACCCTATCATTTTAAGTCTCTTCTCCTCTCTTGAAGTAAATGGAAGTAAATAAAGATCTGATGGAAGTATTGATGAAAGTGAAAGTAGTGTTTTTTTGTCTTTCTAATAAACCATCTTTAAGGAAATAAAATCAGAATTGTGTTTTTAAATTGTGTGCATCTTTTTCTTTCACAAATGAAGGAGTTCCTTCTCTTTTTTCTTTGTAATTTCAAAAGTGAAGCATGTTTGTTACTAAAAAATAAAAAGGGGATTTTTTTAATTTCATGAGCCAAGAACATTTGGGGACATACACTTTTTTCTGCGTGTATATAAATGTGTATTAAAACTACATATGTGTGTGTTTTACATAATGGCATTATATGTTACTATTTTTAACCTTTTTTTGTTCATTAATATTTTGAGGAAATATTTCTGTGTCAGTTTAGAAATCCCTGTGTGTTAAAATTACATGGTTTTCCTTTTTTTTTTTTTTTTTTTTTTTGATGTGCCCTCATTTATAGGTAATCATCTGTGGATACTTGGGTGGTTTTTATCCTTTTCCTACTGTCAGCAGTGCTGTGATGTCTATCTTTGCCCATTACTTCCTTAGTCACATTCCTAAAAGTGCAAATGAGGAGTCAGTAGGTCTCTGTGTGTGTTGAAGTACAGTCATGTGTCTCACTTTTTCAGTTTTAAGTGATAATTAGAAAAAAAAAAACCTTAGCTATATTTCTTTTTATTTTTCCTTAATTGGTCAACTGAGTTATACCTAAGTGTGGTAGTAATGAAGTCATTGAGTCATTTAAGTGCTTAACTTTTTCTGTCCAAAAAGTATTGGCAGAATTTTCCCATGTGTCCAGCACATTGGTGTTCATGTTGGGTAAGACCTAAAGCTTTGCAGTTTGAACTGCTAATACAAGGTATGCGTGTTGGTGGGGGTGGGCAGATTGAAAGATTTTATATGAAAGGAGAAAAAGGTAGAAAATCAATTTATTTTATGCACTACAGCAAATAATGTTATCTAGAACTTGACCTTGAAAACTTTATGGATAAAATTTTTAATTTGGTTTTACTGCTACTAGATTATTTTCATTGTCTTTAATCTGTGCCTTACAGAATTATTGCTCTATACTTAGAGAAACCTTAACTTGGTGTTTCTCAACTGTAGCACCAATGACATTTTGGGTTAGGTGATTCTTTGTTGTGGGTTGCTGTCCTGTGTCTTAGGACATAGAGTACTGTACCTGGCCTCTACATGCTAGATGCCAGTAGCACACCTCCTCTCTTCCAAGTTGTGATAACCAAGAATGTCTCCTTACATTTGCCAAATGTCTTTGTTGTGGAGGCGGTGTGCAAGTAAAGTCACCATGTTAACTGTTTCGTCTAGAGTTGTGAATCATAGAAAGCTGTTGTAGCTACAGCTTCCTTAGTTCCTATAATGCTGCTGCCACTGTAAAGCTTACAAGTGTCTGAAGAAGTATCAACTTTAATTTTCATCTGAATACATTTGCTTGATACTCTTTGACTCTAGTCTTACAGAAGTGAGATTTTTTTCTTGGTGTCCAGGAAATAAAAGTTATTGGTAATCAAGTGACAGGATTGGTGGGAATTGGGTATGGTATTATTTCTGTTTTATTCCTAAACGTTTCTGTTGTAGCAGTATTCTTTTCAGGAAGAAATTGTAGAATAAAATTTAAGTTCCTTGTGCATGCAAATGGATAGTTTACTGATGAGTTAATATCATGCAACAGATGTTTGTATTTTGCTGTGATTAGCTCAATCTGTTCACCTTTTTCTGTTAAGGTTAATATATGTGTAACTTACAACACTGAATTTCATTTATTAAGTCAAAGACTTTGTGTTTTGATATAACTAAAGCTTTTTGGCAGTAGCCAGTACATTCTGTTTAGTATAACATGTAGGAGTTGTACGCTGAAGGTTTGGAAACTGACTTGTAGTTTAAGCATACTTCCTTCTTTGTGCTGTCTTGGTTTCTAGATTCAGAGGAACCATGAATTGGGAAAAAAAAACCTAAAATACTCAATGGGGAGGGCATCTTTTGGTAATATTATTATTACATATGTGCTTGAATCTTAAGATATTTCTCTACTTGAAAGTTGTTTTAAGTTTCAGTTATTGATTAGACTTATAATTTTGGTTAGAGATTTTTTGATAAATTTTATCAAGATTGGAATTTTCCTTATTTTTTTGTGGAAGCAGAAGTATTTCTGAGGTTTAAATGTTTTGTGACCAAATTGGAAGAGGATGTTTTTAATATAACTGGTAATAGCAAGTAGATTTTTCTGACTATGCTGCTGGATGTAGGCCTTCTCTGTTTTCAGATAGCATTATCTATAACTTGAGCTTATTACTAACTTGTATTGTTAGCATTTTCAAAAATATGAACTGATTTAATTACTGATTGCACAGTTCATCATAAATTCAGCCGTCCCATTTAAAGCCCTAGCACAAACTACTTTAGAGACCACTAATTAGCTACTTCAGTATTCAGAAAAATCAGGCTAATAAAGCTAATATTCCTTTGCAGTTGAACCACTGTGGATAATTCAATTATTAGAACCCATGGCCCATATTTTCAAAGAATGGACCATTTGCTTTTTATATTTTTAAAATACTTTAAAATTTTTCATTTGAGTGAAACGTTAAAACTCCATATATGGACTGTTTGTTTGTTTTTTTTTTTCCAGTGTTTTGTTTGAATTGTGGTGTGGTTCTAAAGAATCCCCAAAAGCTCATAGCTCATTTGAAATCTGAGTATAGATTACTTAGAGTTGAGGCTAAATATCCTCTTTCAGTATTTGCTGGTGGTAAAACTGCAGATACTAACTGGGCTTGCAGTTTTATAACAAGATATAAGTATGTTGCTAAATTAGCTGATGTTATAGACAGGATTCTAACGTAATCTTTTTTCTTCCCCCTTCTGTCATTCCAACATCTCTTTTTTCGAACTGTGAACTAAAGTGGAAGACAAGCATTCCAGTGATGCCAGTAGTTTGCTCCCACAGAATATTTTGTCTCAAACAAGCAGACACAATGACAGAGACTACAGACTGCCAAGAGCAGAGACTCACAGTAGTTCTACGCCAGTACAGCACCCCATCAAACCAGTGGTTCATCCAACTGCTACCCCAAGCACTCTTCCTTCTAGTCCATTTACGCTACAGTCTGATCACCAGCCAAAGAAATCATTTGATGCTAATGGAGCATCTACTTTATCAAAACTGCCTACACCCACATCTTCTGTCCCTGCACAGAAAACAGAAAGAAAAGGTATGCCATTATTACTAGATGCTGCACGTTGAACTGTAGATTGAGTTTTTTTTATTATATTACAGTATCTCCATTAGCTTGAATAAGACTCTTAATTATAAATTCTTTTTAAAAGTCTTTTAAATGTTACTGCGTAGATTTAGGTCTAGAGTTAGCCATATTTAGCTTTTTCTTTTAATTTTAATTACTAAGCCTTAGCTGTTTTGCCTTTGACACTTCGAAGTCAAGTGCTTATTAATTTATAAGTTAGTAATGGTTTAAAGTCAAAGGACTGTCCCATCATATTTGTGTAAAAGTAATTTTTGTTTTTTGTGATAATTGTCATGATGGTTTAGTTGAGATATTGTCTCAATTTTCTGTTAATTAAAATTTGATATGAATAGAGACCTTTTAAAACCTGTTATTTCTGCACAACATGCAACTATTGGTTTCAGTTTGTGAATAAGAAAACTGTGTCCTGGGCCAGAGGACAAAGAGTCTTAAAGTCTGAATTAGAACTTAAATCTGAAGGGTAGAAGTTAACTTCAGAACTCCAATTGTGTTTATCCAGCTCAGTGCTGATAACCGTAGCATGTTAAAGGAGAAAAATTGTGGCTACAACTACTCAGGAGATAACATACAACAGAAGCAGAGTGATGAGATAATAAGTTTATTTGCACAGACCACTCACAATTCTAAACTTAACACATTATAATGTGTTTTAAGAAATGAAGGAAATTAAAAGACAATAGGCAAATAAATTATAGGCAGACCCATTAGCAGCCTAATTAGCAGATTAGCATGAGTAAATTCTGAGAAACTTTTAAATGTCCTGTGGGTTTAAGAGATGTTACAGGGAGCTAATGAGTCTTTAAGCTTTTAATCTATGGTTTGATTCATTATTTCACATTGATTTAATTTGCTTACAAAGGGTTCTCATAGATTTCTTTGCTGCTTGTTTTCTTTTATGCATGTTATTTGAATTTCTTCTGTAAGTACTCATTCCATATTTAAACCACGTACTTTGGGCCGCCCGGGTGGCTCAGCGGTTTAGCGCCGCCTTCGACCCAGGGTGTGATCCTGGAGACCCGGGATCGAGTCCCACGTCAGACTCCCAGCATGGAGCCTGTTTCTCCCTCTGCCTGTGTCTCTGCCTCTCTCTCTCTCTCTCTCTCTCTCTCTGTCTCTGATGAATAAATAAAATCTTTAAATAAATAAATAAATAAGCCACGTACTTTTGTCATCTGGTGCTTAATGCATCATAAACAGATCGTCCCAAATGTTGTCAGATTCCCCTAAGATAATTTGTACCAAAATCCATATGTTGAAGTCATATTTACCCTGATGCAGAATTAAATTTGTAAAGAGAATTCTTGAGGGAAATCTGAATTAATGCAGTAATTGTTAATGTGGTAGTACTTTCTAAAGGATGTTAACGGTTTTTCAATTTTTATAATTTTGATTATTTAGTCACAGAAATTCTTTTAAAAATCATTAAATCCTGTGGCCTTTTAAAAGTCTTTATCTTGGGGTGCCTGAGTGACTCAGTTAAATGCCTTTGGTTCAGGTCATGATCCCAGGGTTTTGGGATTGAGCCCTGCAACCCTCTCCCTGCTCAGCAGGGAGCCTGCATGTCCCTGTCCCTCTGCCCCTCCTCCCTACTTGTGCTCTCCCTCTGTCTCTCACACCTTTTTTTTTTTCTCTCATACCTTTTTAAAATCTCAAATAAATAGAATCTTTTTTTTAAAAAAATATCTTTATCTCATTTCTCTCTTGTTAATTTAATTCTTAGCTCTTACCTCCTTTTTGAAATTCTTTCCATCACTGGCTTCTGGAATAATGCTATTTTTCAATATTCTAGTTCTCTTCTTGCCCCCTAAATAACCAGTATTGTTCATCCTTTTACTGTTTTCTTTTTTTCTTGCTCAGTATGTTCTCTTTTGCCAGGCAGTCTTATCTACAAAAGTGACTCCCAAATCTTTATTTCTGACTCCTACCTTTTATCTGCTTTATTTCAATAAGGACTTGTTGTGTCCCAAATGCCTCCCTTTCCCCACAGCTTATTCTCAGATTCTTGGTAAGTAACTACACTGTCCTCCACTGTTTCTTGTTCTTTAGAATTTGTCCTCATCTCTGTCTACTGACCTATCAGCAGATCTTGGATTCCGCCTTCTCTATCCTTTCTCTGGTTGTCGCCACTACTATGGAAACTCCAGGCATCTCTCTTGAAAAAGCCTTCTAATAACTGTTCTGCATCCTTCCATCCACACTATTCACTGACAGTTGTTTCATTATAAAATTTAGATTGGATTGTGTTACTTCTAATACTTTTCCATTATCCACAGGATACGTCCATACTTCTTAGTGCCTGACAGTCTGCTTGCAGCCTGTTATATCCTGGGCATGTTATATCCATTCTTGTTGTGAGCTTTTGCTGAAAAAGGACATGCTCTAACATTCCATCCTGTTGAGCTCTTTAAGAGGCAGCTCCAATGCCCTTGGGTTCTCAGCGTCAGTTATGCTCTCTTAGTCTGTGTTTCCCAAACCTCTCCCTGTTATATTTATTTATTATTATAGCACCTATCATATTGTAATTTTAGTTGACTTAATTAAACTGTTTAGAGTTAGGTATTAATTACATGTTGAACTTGGTTCACCTATACTACCTTCTCCCTCCATGCTTCACCATTCCTGACAAATTTTTAAAATATCATTAAAAAATTTCTTTTAAATATTTATTTATTCATGAGAGAGCGAGAGAGGGTGGGGGGTGCACAGACACAGGCAGAGGGAGAAGCAGGCTCCATGCAGGGAGCCCGACATGGGACTCAATCCGGGGTCTCCAGGACCACGCTCTGGGCTGAATTCTGCGCTAAACCACTGAGCCACCAGGGCTGTCCAAATACCATTAAAAATTAACTGTGTACCAGGCTTGGTGCTAAGTGTTTACTACATATTTTAGTTTATTTTTTAAGACAGTATTGCAAAGATGGTGTATCTTTTAGATAAGAAGAACCTGAACATTGCCACTGTTTAAGTACATGATGTTAGAGGCAGCTTCTCCAAAATTCATGTTATTTCCATAAAACCCTAGGGTAACGAAAGACACAAATCTATATATTTTTTTTTAATTTTTATTTATTTATGATAGTCACAGAAAGAGAGAGAGAGAGAGGCAGAGACACAGTCAGAGGGAGAAGCAGGCTCCATGCACCGGGAGCCTGATGTGGGATTCGATCCCGGGTCTCCAGGATCGCGCCCTGGGCCAAAGGCAGGCGCCAAACCGCTGCGCCACCCAGGGATCCCGACACAAATCTATATTAATTTGAACCCCAGTAATTAAAAATTGGTAACAAATCCTAGATGATTCCATTTTAATACTACAAAGTATATTTGCTAATCACAAACTTTTTCTAAAACTTTTACATATGGTAATTTTAAACTTACAGGAAGAAACTTGGTTACCTTGCAGTTGACTATTGAAATAGGAAAAATTGTATAATTTTCCCAAGTATTCCTTGTGTATAAATGAAGACTACTATTTTCAAACTGTTCATTAGTTGGTCTAAATTTGTGAAGTGTCCATTAATTTGAAATATTTTTTTTCTCTCAGGCACATCCATGTTCTTTAAGTTAAGCCTTTTTATTGACTGTTATCAATATACTGATTTCCTTGTTTGAGTTTTCCTTAACAAATAATTTATATTAAAAGGCTGATGATTGGGTAATATCAGACTTTTGGACTCTTGGTTGTAAGTGCTAATAGTATGGCTAGGCTCTATCTGGGGGTGTCCATGGTAAGATGCTGTGTTAAATAATAGCAAGATCTTTGTCATTATGACCCACTGCTCTATCCCTAGTTCTGGAAAAAATAACAGACCATCAATACTTGTAGATGGATAAGTAACAGAGAATGGTAATGGTGTGTGTGTTAAGGGCTTGGAAAGCACTTGCAGTAGTTCATGGTTTAAGAAATGGATTTGGAGAAAAAGAAAAGTATTATAATTGTTGTAAACCTAAAGATTTAGATCTGTTTAATGCCAGTGTGCCTTTTGAGAAGAAGCAACTAAATTAATTAATTTAAAGGATAAATTCAAAGTCTGTGCTTGCTTGAGAGACAGAGTGTGGAAAATCTGAAGCTCTGGTTTTGTAGGAAACAATCCTGGTGTTAGGTAGGGTGAAACAAGGTCAGGCATCTTCTTTTAGATCTGTATTTGTTGTTAGGATAACATTTGAACATCTCTTGGCATATTACTTTATTGGACAACCATATAACAGAGTGATAGAGACAATGATATACTTAAACACCTAAAACTTGGTTTTTATCAGTTGGTATCCCATTAACCATTCCTCATATATATATATATGTGTATATGTATATATATATTATTTATTTATTATACAGCGCAAGAGAGAGAATATGAACTGGGGGACTAACGGGGAGAGGGAGAAAGAATCTCTAGCAGACTTCCTACAGAGCATAGTGCGGAGCCTGACAAGGAGCTTGAGCCAAAACCAGGAGTTGGAAACTGGAACCTGGATGAGAAGTCATCCAGGAGCCTCTTCAGTCCCCCATAGACTGTTCTAAATTGTATCTAACTCTACCCTTTCTTCCAGATTCATGAAATGACAAAATAGGCAGGAAACCATTGCTTTGGCCAAATAACTGCCAGAGTGAGAGGAGTTTAATGACCTTAATTAATAAGTTTCTTACTTAGTAATTTTAGAGTTATGATTTATTAGCATAAACAAACTTGAAAAGTAAGGCAAAATAACCAAAGAAGCAGACCTATTCATTGAGTAATGCTAATCTGCTGAGGGCTAGTTTGCATCTAAATCCTTAATGTGGTTACTTAATTCCGCACTCAATCTAACAGGAGGGGGGATTAGTCATTAATGTGAGGTGTGAGTCACTTGGAATAAACTTTGCTTTTGTGTCTTGATGGTATGTAGACTGAGTGAAATTTAAATGAACCTGAAGATTTCAGTATGCATTAAGGCAGTACTAGCCTTTTATAAGCTAGTGTAGTAGGTCATTAACTAACTTGAGTGGGCCATGTTCAGCCCTCGCTCCTTTGCTTTACTTTATAATAATTTTTAGGATTACTAAACTCTTCATGAAAATTAGGAAAACTGGTTACAGATGTGTTAGTGACTCAAATTTTTTTTAAGATCTTAAAAAATTTATTTGACGGAGTAAAAGAGCACAAGCAGGGGAGAAACACCCCACCAAGCAGGGAGCCTGATGCAGGGATGCAGGGCTGGATCCCAGGGCTCTGGGATCATGACCTAAGCCAAAGGCAGGCATTCAACTAACTGAGCCATGCAGGCCCCCCATGATTCAAATTTTGTTGAATAACTGAATACGTTAGTAGAAGAATTTAGTCTGTATTAGTCTGTAACTTTAAAATTATGCTAGTTAATCTAAGATGGCACTTTTAACAATGGGACGGGGGAATAGCTGTGATGAAAGAATATACTATTTATAATTTGAGGGGTGGGGAAGGGCTTTTTAAATCAAGATCCAGTATGCCTTTGCCTTTTAAAAAAAAAATGTTGATAAATTTAAACACAAGACATATCTCAAATTGGTAGAAAATACTTGCAACACGTATAGCAATATGTTAAGGATTCATTAAGAATACATCAAAATAGTAGGAAAAAAGACAATCTAATAGAAAAAATAAGCAGTAGATATGAACAAGCAGTTATAGAAGAGGAAATTAAAATTGCCAGCCTTGGCTTACAGCTATAAAAGTTAACTCAAAATGGATCAAATACCTAAAGTTAGGAGCTGAAACTCTAAAAACTCTAAGAAGGAAACGGGTGAAAATTTCTGTGACATTGGATTTGGTAGTGATTTCTTAGATGTGACACAAAAAGCACAGGCAACGAAGGAAAAAGATAAAACGGACTTCATCAGTATTAAAAGCTTTTGTGCATCAGAGGGCACTCTAGAGTCAAAAGGCAACCCATACAGTAGGAGGAAATAAATTGTAAATCCTATATCCAGTAAAGGATTAATATCTAGAATATATGAAATCCTATAACTGAGCAATTAAATGAAACAAGCTAGCTCAAAAATGGGCAAAGGACTTGAATAGACGTGTTCTCCAAGGCCAGCCAGTAAGCACACAAGGCATTCAGCATCAGGGAAAGCAATCAAAACTACAGTAAAAAAAACATTTCACACCCATAGGATGATTATTATGAAAACAAACAGCAATGAAAATAAATGTTTTTGAGGATGTGGGAAAAATTAGACCTCTTTTTTTTATTTTTATTTTTTAAGACCGCTTGTACATTGCTTCTAGGAATGCAAAATGATGCAGCTCCTGTGGAATACAGTTTAGCAGTTCCTCAAAAAATGAAACCTAGAATTACCATAGGATCAAACCATTCTGTGCTTGGATATATAACCAGAAGAATTGAAAGCCAGGGAATCAAACCGGTGGTTATACACTGATATTTGTACCATTGTTATTTAAAATAGCCAAAAGATGGAAATGGTTCAGGTGTCCATCAGCTGTTACAGGTTTTAAAAAAATATATATTAGCTAGACATACAGCCTTAAAAAGGAAGGAAATTCTGACGCATGCTGCTGTGACATAGATGAAATTGAAGACCTTATGCTGAAAGGAGGTAGTATAGTGGCTACTAAGGAGTGGGATGATGAGCCCTTGTTTAATTGGTGACAGAATTTCTGTTTGGAGAGATGAAAAGGTTTTGGAGATGGATAGTGCTATGTGATGTTTGCACAACAGTTTGTAAATACTTAATGGCCCTGAGTTGTAAACCTAGAAGTAGTTAAAGTAGTAAGTTTTATGTTATATATATTTTAGCAGGCTAAAAAATTTCAAGAGAAAGATTATCAGTGCATATTGGAAATTAAGATTAAAATAAGATTTTTCACCTTTAAGATTAGTGACAGTTAACAGCTGGATGTGGGGAAGCACAATTGGTGGGAATGTGTATGTCGGTTATTAGAGGAATCCCTTTAATAAAATCTGTTAAAAGTTTCAATACGGGGATGCTTGGGTGGCTCATGGTTGGGCACCTGCTTCGGCTCAGATCGTGACCCCGGGATCTGGGATCGAGTCCCACATCAGGCTCCCTGCGAGGAGCCTGCTTCTCCCTCTGCCTGTGTCTCTGCCTCTCTTTCTGTGTCTCTCATGAATAAATTTCAGAGTATGTTTATCCTTTACATGTATAGCATAAAGATTTCCTCAGTTGAATAAAAAAGCAAGGTGCAAAAATATATCTTAACATATTTTACATCACCATATTTCTGTACGTTTGTAAAATGCAAAGAAAAGGTTCTGGGTGGTGGATATGTGATTTAACATATTCATGAATTATCAAATTAAAAATAAGTGAAAATCACAGATTATATACCAGGTTACTGCCACCTAGATACCTTATTATTACATTTTTTTCCTACTACTTTTGAATACTTTGTTTCCTTTGTAACTTCCCCATGTTGTAATCTTCAGTGTAACACCATTACTACAAAACAGAACAAAACAAACTGCCCTTCTTGCAACAGTAGTTTGAGCTTTGTTCACATGTTCCCCTGAATATTATTACAGCAACTCTCCAAGCATCAGAGGAAATTAATGATTAGAAATGTAGTATGGTACCTTTTACCCTTTTTAAGTGCAGTGTCTTTAGATCTTATTGTAGATCTAGAAGGAATTCTTTGGCGTGCCAGAAAAATGTAGGTCAAAAATAGATTTTGACTTTGGTTTATGCTCTTGGATATTTTGGATGGGGGCCTAGATTTAGAAGAGGTGAATATTAACTTTAAACCATAAAAGAATTAGGGTATAGTAACAGATTTTTAGGTGACTCTGAAGTTTAGTCTTTAGTAGATTATGGCCCCTACTGGTAAGCATTGGAAATGTAAGTGAATAATTCATACAAGTATAAGGGGAAAGAAAAATTTTGTCAAAGCATATATACCAAAAATGAGAGGATAAAATTTTAAAGTTTATAGTAAAGAGTTGGTTAGAGATCTGTAAGTCTTAGAAATAATCATAAGGGAAAGTGACTTAGTTTAAGTTTAAAATAGGTGTGTAAGAGATTGAAAAAAATGCTCAAAGGAACCTAGATTTGCTTGGGGAGAGTTTACATTTAAGGAATGAGACTGGAGGATGATATTCTTTAAAAGTGGAAGAGC
This sequence comes from Canis aureus, assembly GCF_053574225.1. Classification (NCBI taxonomy): domain Eukaryota; kingdom Metazoa; phylum Chordata; class Mammalia; order Carnivora; family Canidae; genus Canis; species Canis aureus. The sequence goes on along the minus strand of NW_027554461.1, from coordinate 224,042 downwards.
CTATAGAAATGGCTTTGTAATGCAAAAAGTGTTCTTTTACCTACATTTACTTCTTGGTCTTTATTTTGAAAGACCCAAGTTTTTATTTGTTTAGTTTGATAAAAATATATATTTGATGACATTACTGTTTATTCCAAATAGTTCCATTTCCTCTCTGTGTTTTTTAAAAAGAAAGGTTGAGTATTTTATAGGGTTATTTAAAATAAGCTTAAATAAGTTAAATTTATCTCTAAGACTACATATAGTTCCTTACTTTTATGAAAGTAGCATAAAGCTGTAATTGTCAGTTATTTAGGATGGAGATCTTAGACTTTCCTCCGTATTATCATAAATTCTATACTTAGAGATTAGAGGGAGAATGCATGTACGTGGACCTGGGCCTTTACTGCAGGATCAGGTACCCATTCAACAAGTACATGTTGATGCCATCTTGGTGTCATGTCCTCTCGTACCAGGGCTATAGAGATAAATACAACAAAATCCCCCTACTGAAGTTGTTAAAGTTCTGCAAGAAAGGAAAGACAATAAACTATATAATAGAAGATACTGGGTAACGTTAATAGATCTCTTTTAGGGCATTCAAAACACAGGAGAGGTACCCAACCAATACCTTTCTTTAGTAATATTTTAAGACTACCTTACAGAGTAGTATTTTATATCTATATTATTAAACTCAGTACATTGTTCTCAGTTATATATATAGATTGAGGAAAGTAATATGTAAAATGTTTAACATGTAACATGTTTTGGAAGGGCATTTGTATGGATGTGTCTTTATAGGGAGACAAGGTGAGTGGAGCTATTATTAAAATAGTGTGGAAATACTTATATATGTGAAGAGTCTAAAAAACCAAAACCAAGTGTATAGATACAGAGCACACAGCTTGGTGGTTGCTGGGACGAAATAAGTGAAGGAAGTCAGAAGATACAAACTTCCAGTTATAAAGCAATGGGGACATAATGTGCATAATAATACTATTGTATATTTTCAACTAAGTCTTGAAAGTTCTCATAGCAAGAAAAATAATTTTGTAACTGTTTGGAGATCATTTTGCAGTATATATAGATAAGAATGTTGAACACCTGACACTACTAGAATGTTGTATGTCTGTTATACCTCAATGGAAAAAATAGGAGACCTACCTGGGAAAAATGATTTAGCTTTTCTGTCTTGCATCTTATCCTTAATTCCACTCACTCCTGTACCTTTGTGCTATGCTGCTTTGTTTTGGTTTTGTTTCCTTTGGTTTTTAAGGTGAAAAGCAACCTTGAAAGCTCTAACCTGTTTTTTCAGAATCAACTAGGGTGTCAGAATCACCTATAGAATTCTTACAACTTCAACATATGCCTGGGCCTCCCCAGGTTCATTAGAGTGGAGCCCAGGTATCTGTTTTGTTTTGTTTTGTTTTTAGCTTTATAGATAATTCTGATAAGCTTTCTGCTGAAAACTGATACTCAAACCTTTTAATAGAAAAATTCTGGCCTTTAAAGATGTTGCCTGTTCAAGGGTCTCCTAGATATTAAGCAGGATCACCTGGTTTCCATACTACTCTTCAGTGATCTTTGACAGAACTTCAAAAGAAATTTATCTTAGAGTAAACAAACTTACTAAAACTAAGAGTTAAGGATATTTAGTTTTTGTTACTTTATTTCTTTATGGTAATATGTATAGTTTTCTTTTCTGGGGTGTTTCCTTTTTTTGGATTAAAGGGCAGCACTCAAGAGTTTTTTAAGCTGTGCTTATTTTAAAAATGTGTGGATAGATTGAGCAGCATCAGAATACGTTAAAAAACAGAAGAAAGCCACAATAAAAGTAACAAAAGAGTAAGGATCATTTCAGAGGTATGTAAGCACTAATTTGATGGTTCATGCAGAAAGTAAAAATGCAGAACTTGTTTTCATTTTAAACATTAATCAGGAATGCCCCTAAGCTGACCCTTAAGGAGTATGATCTGGAGAAAACTGTCATCATAAAATGTAAGAACTGACAGGTTTTCAAAGGGGAAATTTTATTTCTTTCAAGTTTCTGTATACTTGTATATGAATCCAGAGCAACAAAATTGAACGTGATAGGCAATCTGCTAAACTGAATAACCCTCTTTAAAATGTGTGCTTTACAAAAATTCAGATGTTACACTTTTATCAATTTTGATCATAGTTGATCAACATAGCCATGAAATATATTTTAAAGCAGCTGTGAAGTCCATACTTCAGAGAGCTATTGCCCCTAATTCTTTTGACTATTATAGTAGTGGTATAAAAAGGCTGATAGAGGAGTCCTTTTTCAGTAAGTTTACTAGTAATTCCCAGCTTCTGTGGGGACATGAAGATTAATAAATGTTTAGTTCTTAGAATTGGAAATGAGGATTTGCAGTTACTAGGTAGCAGTGTAATATTCAGATGCAGTATTCCTGCAACTTTTATACATCATATAATAGTCTTAATTTGGGATATATATATATATATATATATATATATACAAACTTGAAAATCTTCAAGAAATAGGTGTGTATGGAAAATTAAAGATTTTTAGCAAATCTTCATATTTAGGCCAGTATTGTAAGCATATGCATGAACATCTTGATTAGTTGTTTTAATATTTTTATCCAGAGGTCCTCTGTTCCTCTTTTTTTCTTTCTTTAAAGTTATTATATTAGTAATATTCCATGGTATGAAAATACAGTGTTCATCTTTCTGTTGGTGAACATTTAGTTTGTTTCTAGTTTTGTGCTAAAATAGAAACAAGCATTGTATTATTATAAAAATTGTAAAGCCATTCCGGTTTCTTCTGGGAAATGTCTTTATTTCATCTTTTGTTCATTTTTCTTTCGTGTAGTTTGTCTTTTCTGATTATAGGAGTTCCTTAGAATACTTATCTGTGCTTTGAATGTAATTGGTTTGCTTTTTGTAGTTTTCTGCGTCTAGATGTCAAAGATACCTTCTTGTTTTCATCTTCTAGTTCTAAAGACACATAACAGAAGTTTAATCGACCTTATATTGGTTTTCTTTCAATTGTGAGTTTTTATACTGGCAAGACACATTTCACTAGCTGTGTTCTTTTTTTTTTTTTTCATGAACTTCATGGCCGTACTAGCCCTTACCTTTTTCTTTTTTTTTTTTTTTTAATTTTTATTTATTTATGATAGTTACAGAGAGAGAGAGAGAGGCAGAGACACAGGCAGAGGGAGAAGCAGGCTCCATGCACCGGGAGCCCGACGTGGGATTCGATCCCGGGTCTCCAGGATCGCGCCCTGGGCCAAAGGCAGGCGCCAAACCGCTGCGCCACCCAGGGATCCCTACCTTTTTCAAATAAGTTAATAGAATCAACTTCTCAAATACTGCCAAAAATGCTTTTGGAGTTTTGATTGCGATTGCATTGACTCTATATATGTAATTTGCAATGATAGCTTTCAGATAATGACCATTTTCCGTGCATGTTTTATTTATTTATTTATTTTTGGTTTATTTAAAATACTGAATATATGTATTGTGGATGGGTTGCTATTAAAAAAGCATCATTTCTAGTGCTAATAAGTTTTAAATGTGACAAATAGATATATTTATAGAAGGAAAGTATGTAATCTGGAAACTCAATTGTTAAGTATGAAAGTTCAAAGTTGGAGTTTCATTCTTCTGATCTGTAGCCTATATTGGAGGTGCTCGCCATGGTGTTAAATCCTGATTTGTTTTCTGGTCATTGTCATGTTTTGGAGGGCTGTTACTGTGGTCATAAACATTTTCACCTTAAATTAAGTCCAGGAGAATTGTATTGTACCTTTATCTTAATAGAAGCTTATTTGAACGTGTAGTTAATACATAACTAACTGTGTTTGAAACAGCATTACCAGTAAACAGAACATGAGACTTTTAGAATCAGACATGAATATAGCAGAATCACTGCTTTACCAAGTTTTGTGATTTCAAGCAAGTTACATAATCTTTCTTGTTTAGTTTTCTCACCTGTGAAATCGGGATATAAAAATACTTAACCCTATTATTCTAAGTAGGTAGATCTTTACTGAGCCCCCTCCCTGTGTCACCTTGGGAAGATGGAATGAAATTACTTGAGTTGGGTGTTTGGCACATGAAAGTTGCTCTTTCGATGTTGGTTCTAGTTTTCTCCAAGTAGTTTTTTTTCAGCCTTGTTATCTCCTTTTTACTTAGAGTCTACACCAGGAGACAAATCTGTATCACATTCTTGCACAACTCCTTCCACATCCTCTGCCTCTGGACTGAATCCCACATCTGCACCTCCAACATCTGCGTCAGCAATCCCTGTTTCTCCTGTTCCACAGTCACCGATACCTCCATTACTTCAGGACCCCAACCTTCTCAGACAGCTGCTTCCTGCTTTGCAAGCCACACTGCAACTTAATAATTCTAATGTGGACATATCCAAAATAAATGAAGGTAAATTGGTAACAGTTTTATTATTATTATTTGCTTCGTGTCGTTAGTAAATTCCCCAATTTAGGAGTGGTCTTTTGTTTCATTTTGAAATTCACATTTGAGCGTCATTCTTTGAAATTCATATCGTAACCTCATGGTTGTTGAAAGCCTTTGGTATTGTAATTGAGTTAGTAGTACTTGGATTTTTCCTGTATATTTTTCTTTTTTTTTTCTCTCTGTATATTTTTCAAGACTTGCTGTGTACGGTATTTACCGGAGATAAAGCTATTCTGTCTGCTTAATGTGTATAATAAATCTCTTTTTTTTAATTAAAATTAAATTTTTTTAATTTCTAAAAACTGATATAAAAACACTTAAATTCTAGCATATTGTTAATTCCAACTTTGCTTTTCAGTATGCTGTTTAGCTAGCAACATCAAAGAAGTCTGAATAAAAGTGGATATAGTTTTAATTGACAAGCTATTCAAATTCAAACAGTCTTAAGAGCATTTTAAAATTTTCTGTTTAGAATAGTCCATTTCAGTATGTGTACATTGTTACATAATATATTTAACAGTAGTGCTAAATGGTTAAGTTCTTCCTTTATCTTAAAAATGGAGCTATTTCACGCTAGTTGGTCAATAATTTTGTTCTTACTGTACTTTCTTGCATTTTGATTTTATTCTCTTAAGATAACTGTGCCATTCTATTTGATAGGTACATGTTTTACTAGGGAAAGTAGGACTTTAAGCAGTTTGAAGAGATGATAGCATAAGAAAATGTCAATAATAAAGGATCTTGTGCTTTGAAAATAAATGATGTTCCTAAATTACCTAGCTTCTTTTATTTAATGTCTGTTCTTTAAAAGATTGTTGGAGTGGGTATTAATGTAGGGTTTTATTTTATTTTATTTTTAAAGATTTTATTTATTTACTCATGAGAGGCACAGAGAGAAAGAGAGGCAAAGACACAGGCAGATGGAGAAGCAGGCTCCATGCAGGGAGCCTGACATGGGACTCGATCCCGGGTCTCCAGGATCATGCCCTGGGCTGAAGGCAGGCACTAAACCGCTGAGCCACCTGGGCTGCCCTAATGTAGGGTTTTAATGGTCACCTTGTTTAGTAAAGCATTCACATGAAATAACTACCCTTTATCTTTTTAATTTCAGGTAACCTACAAAAGCCCTTTAGCTATTAATGAATAGATTTCTGGTATAATCAGAATTTCCAGGGAACACTCTTTACTGTTTTTAAAAAGTCTCCGGAGTTTCTTAAATTGAACACAAATTTTAATGCAAAGGAAAACTACTGTTTTCCTTTACAAAAAAAAACCATTAAATTTCTTCTACCTCTGATCATTTCCTATCTCTGGACCCATTTTATTACCATCTTACAGATTTTTATTTTGAGAGTTCTAGTTTGAAACACTGCAGTTTCTTTGGGGTTTTTTTAGTTTTCAAGTTGTTACTAATACCATACTGTGCCACTATGTTTTTATTTTAATTTAAGATATGTGTTTAGTTCTTACAGCAGCTGTGACACAAGCCTCATTGCAGTCTATAATTCATAAGTTTCTTACTGCTGGACCATCTGCTTTCAACATAACTTCTTTGATTTCTCAAGCTGCTCAGCTCTCTACACAAGGTATTCATTTTCTTAGGTATTGTGAGAATTGTATATTAATTTGGAGCAGGGGGTTCATGGTAAAACTTTTTGGTTTCTGAAGAGACTAGCTATAACAATTTGATGTTTGTTTTACAGGATCCTGTAATTTGTTTTTAATTTTATTTATTTATTTATTTGAGAGAATGTACATGAGGGCGGGGAGAAACAGACTTTCTGCTGAGCAGGGAGCCCAATGTGGGACTCAATCCTGGGACCCTGAGACCATGACCTGAGCAGAAGGCAGATGCCCAATCTATTGAGCCACTCAAACACCCCTGATGTTTGATGATTTTTTTTTCTAACACTAGTATATACAGTATTTTTTTTTCCAGATGAGGCAAACATTGACATTTATCTTCCAGTATTGCCATTAAATCTGTAATACATATTTAATTCAGACTTTAAGTTGTCAATGTACTCTAAAGCTGAGTGTAAACTGATATAAAGCTGAGTGTAAACTGATAGGTCCTCAATTTTTATGAAACATTGAATATATTTTAAGTGTTGGTTTGGTTCACATTTGATGTTTAATGATTTTTGACTGACCACAGGATACAGAAATGCTCAAGTCCTGTCTTAAATTACCTATTTCTCTTCTCCATGAAACATCCAATGGAAAGAGGCATATATAGGAACAAAGAAGAAATGAATTGGTCACTTTGACTTGTCCCCCTGCCCCAATTCTGAAAACTAATAAACTGAGCAGAAACACTTATTCTGAAATTGAAATATAATAGTGCAAAGACTTAACTCTCTGGTTATCCTCATGAGGCAGGAGATAAAGGGGTATAACCAGGCCTAAATATAGAATAAGAAAGAACAAATAAGAATGGTGAGGATGCCTTCCATGTGAGAATAGTTCAGGCTTACCTTCTTGCTTCAGCCTAAAAAAACAGGTTGGAGGAGGCATACATTGGATGTGCTTCTCTAATTCACAGCTCGTTTTTAGTCCGTGACTCCAGTGAGTATTTCAGATTCTGACTTTAAACAGTTAAGTGTTCTGTCTGGTGTTCAGGGGGCATGTAGAGGGATGGAAAGACCTCTACATATATATTACGGAAGTTTTGGTTTATTTGGAATTAATTAATTGCTTTACTTTTTCACAGCTCAGCCATCTAATCAGTCTCCAATGTCTTTAACTTCTGATGCATCATCCCCAAGATCGTATGTGTCTCCAAGAATAAGCATACCTCAGACTAACACAGTCCCTATCAAACCTTTGATTAGTACTCCTCCTGTTTCATCACAGCCAAAGGTATGTTGCTTTTGAGGGAAATTTGGAAAAGAAAGCACGAAAGCACTCACTTCTGGAAAAACAAGTTTAATGTTTTAGACTCTCTATTGTAGGAAAAGCCCTCTTTGAGAACGTGTAGTAGTGGTGGAGTGAATGATGGGTCAGCTTAGATGCAGGTTAGTCTCAGTAAATTGAGGACTCTAGAGGGAGTTGCATCTATGCTACTTTTAAACATTTTTTTAATTAAAAAATTATATTTATTTATTTACAGAGAGGGCATGGGGGGGGGAGGGCAGAGGGAGAAGCAGACCCCTTGCTGAGCTGGGAGCTCACTGGCGGCTTGATCCTAGTACCGGGAAGTCAGACACATAACTGACTGAGCCACCTAGGCACCCCCATCATATGTGTTACTTTTATACGCTGATTGTTTTCTCTTACTGGCTGAGATTTGTGACCTGGAGGAAGAGTGGGATAAAGAAGGATAAAATAATTGTCTTAATATTTGTAGAGTTTTTTAACTTTTTAAAAGATATAACCTGTTTTCCAGTGGCTTTCCTCCCATACTTTTATTTTAGAAATGAATCCATTTCTGTGCTAAGAGCTTAATAGTATTATATTTAACTTCACATCATGAGAATCAACTACTATTTGCTTCATTTAATAGATAAGAGAATTAAGCCTTCAGTTAAATCCAGTTTTTGTGGTGGAATCAGAATTTAAGGCCTAGGTCTTTCTGAACACAGAATCCATTTTACTAAGCTTATACTACCTGTGTTTCTCCAAGCAAAAGTTTGCATGAATGGCTCCTCAGAGACAGTTAGAAAATTGCTGGTCTCTTCTTATTGGAATATAAACCAGACCTTAACAACACTGCCTTCAGATTTTATACTATATCATTTGAGTCTTGCCCAAATTTTTTTTTTTTAAGATTTTATTTATTCGTGAGAGACACAGAGAAAGGCAGAAACACAGGCAGAGGGACAAGCAGGCTCCATGCAGGGAGCCCGATGTGGGACTTGATCCCAGTACTCTGGGATCACACCCTAGGTGGAAGGCAGACGCTTACCTGCTGAGCTACCCAGGTATCCCTTACCCAAAATTTCTTAAGCAAATCTTAGTCATACTCATTCTTTGCTTTGTAGTCCTATTACCAGCAAAACATTAAAAGATTTGGAAGTTGGTATATGCACAAATTGCAGTTTTTTTTCTTAATGGTAAATTTAAGAAATTCTTTTTAGTTAAAAAGTAGGCTATTTCAATCCTTCATGCTGAAGATTTTTTTTTTTAAGAAGGAACTTTTTTTTTTTAAGAATTTATTTATTTATTCATGAGAGACACAGAGAGAGAGAGAGAGAGAGAGGCAGGCAGAGAGAGAAGCAGGATCCATGTAGGGAGCCCGACGTGGGACTCGATCCTGGGACTCCAGAACCAGGCCCTGGGCCAAAGGCAGGTGCCAAACTGCTGAGCCACCCAGGAATCCCCTGAAGATTTTTTTTTTTTTAAGATTTTATTTTATTTTATTTTATTTTAATTTTTTATTTATTTATGATAGTCACACAGAGAGAGAGGCAGAGACGTAGGCAGAGGGAGAAGCAGGCTCCATGCACCAGGAGCCCGACGTGGGATTCGATCCGGGGTCTCCAGGATCACGCCCTGGGCCAAAGGCAGGCGCTAAACCACTGCGCCACCCAGGGATCCCTAAGATTTTATTTTTAAGCAGTCTCTACGCTTATCGTGGGGCTCGAACTCACAACCCTGAGATCCAAGAGTTGAATGCTCTACCTACTAAGCCAACCAGGGGTCTTGCCAAAATTTTATATTGAAATAAAGTTAAGGCTTAAAGCTTTAGGCTTTTTCACAGAAGCCTAAAAATAAAAACGTATTGAAAGATAACTTGAAATTGATGCTAGGACAGCTTTTAGGTCTTCCTTAGCTTATCCCTTCCCTATTTAAGTCATTTATCTAAACTCATTTTAGGGTCAGTCTGGATTGATACATTTAACTCAAAATTTAAAAAGAAATTAGTCTATTCTGCAATTTCATACTGTTTGCACTTTGTGAGAGAAGGAAAAAATTGTTTCAACAAAGGAGATCTTCTTAGAGCTTAAAACTCGTCAGGGTGTAGTATCTTAGGAGTACAATAAATAATGACTAAAAGTGATTGTAAAGTTTTACAATCAGTTATAAGATTAGCATTTCAAATCCCTTATGTATATGGGCATCAAATTTTTTTTTTAATTTTATTTATGATAGTCATACAGAGAGAGAGAGAGAGAGGCAGAGACATAGGCAGAGGGAGAAGCAGGCTCCATGCACCGGGAGCCTGACGCGGGATTCGATCCCGGGTCTCCAGGATCACGCCCTGGGCCAAAGGCAGGCGCCAAACCGCTGCGCCACCCAGGGATCCCCATCAAATTTTTTTTTAAGTGGGAATTCAGTATTAAGTAGACCTTATAAAAATGCTTATAAAAATGATTTTTATGTAGCCAGGCTATCCAGATTTGTTTGGGGGAATATTAAAAAAAAAAAAAAAAGGAAGAAAGAAGAAAAAAACAAAACTATTATTGGAGGATGTGACTTAATCACAAATGGCTGTCTGCCTTCGTGCCTTAATTCGGGGCTTGTGTTTAAAAGTACTTGTTTTCTTTTTCTGTGGCATGTAAGTATGTGTAGTGTACATATCCTCACTGACAATCATGGTCCTCTTGTTCCACCTCTGTAGGGTAACATGTCTTTGAAGACCACTCCAGTGTTGACTCATTCACTGGTAGACCAATCTATACGCTCTGCATATGTGGTTTAAATTTGAGCAGCTGTATTTGTATGATATAGTAACATTAATTTTTACTGATATAAAAATAACTGAATCAGAGGAGCTATCTTAGTGTATTAGAAAGAAAACTGGGCTCAACATTAGAGAACTAGTTTGTGTTCTTCTGCTTTACAAAAAGTAATCTTAAAGTCTTCTGGGCCATTTTATGAAGAAATTCTATGTTAGTCTCAAAATGAACGTGGCTCTTCTAACTGTGAACTTTGGGAAATTAATCTGACTGCAATTCTTGAAGTCTCTAGATTTTTCAGAGTTTAAGACTATCCAACTAGATTTGGAGGGGTGTGTGGATTTGGGGACCTGGATGACCATGATTTACACAATTAAATATGTCTATATCACTAATAATTATGAAACAATTAGGGGACAGCTCATGTTATCTTAAAAATTACTAAAGAATAGAAATAAGAGACTTCACATTGATAGTACTTTTGGTTTTATGTACTTTCCATGGTATTTATGTATATAATAGAAGCCTGTCTCACCAGATTTTGACATTTCAGGTTAGTACTCCAGTAGTTAAGCAAGGACCGGTTTCACAATCGGCCACACAGCAGCCTGTAACTGCTGACAAACAGCAAGGTCATGAACCTGTCTCTCCTCGAAGTCTTCAGCGCTCAAAGTAAGTTCATGTGTGTTGAAACATTTTTTCCTTAATGTTGCATGCTGCATTGTTTGAATATTATAAAAATATATGTATAATAGAACTTGATCTTGTAAGAATCCATGGTTAGCCTAAGTTTTATGTATTATAAGATTTACAAAGGCAAATCTTACTCCAAGTAGGTTGTTGTCTCTAGTAATGAAGCCAGCTTATTTTTTGAAGAAAGTCATTCTTCAGATTTTACTTAATAGAATATGATAGGAGTAACAATATGTCATACTTGTACAAAGAGGGCACCTGATTTTATAATACTTGTTGGAAATGACATCATTTTTTAACCTCCTCATAGCAGTTTTAGATATGAGTGTATTGCTGAATCCAAAAATGGGAAATACTATTTCTCAACTGGTATGTGTCAGGTTTTCCTAAGAGCTTCAATTTTGACCCCTGTGTGGAGTGCTTGTCAGATAGGGCTGTATTGTGTTACATGTTTCTTTGTTAATTAACAAATACAACTTTAAATGATTTTCATTTGATTGATTTTCCTATTTTGATTTCTTGCTATGAGGTAGCAAAATAATTCAACTATTGTTTTTATTGTTGTTTTCTAAACAAGCATTTCAGAACTTTTACATCCAAATGAGAGTTGTTCCCTTCAAAATAATCACCTTGGGAAGCTGTCTACTTACTCCAGCAATGTTGCCATTGCTCAGAACATTTTTGGGAAATACTTCTTTTAAATTGTCTTTAGAGGCTGCAGTATTATTTTAAATATCCTCAGTGATGAAAACTCTTCATCCTTTGGGAGATTTAGTTTTTGGAAATAACTGAAATTCATTCAGAGCCAAGTCTGGTGAAGCAGGTAGGAAATCAACTTGGGTGATTAAAGTTTTGGTTCTTACCACCATATCCCCAAACCCTAGCCAAACCATACAGTTTTAAAAGAAGATAACTTATCTCAGAGTGTTATTTTGGGTCTTATTTTGCCACTAAACTCATTTGTTGCTGTCCAATAAAATGCCTGTATTTTGCTTCACATTATCTACCCTCTGATTCAGTATTTTGTTCTGACACTAAACAAAGGCAATAGATTTTTTCCCCCTCTTTATCTACATGTACTTAAGATGCAATACTCAGTTGTGCCTTATATCTACAACTGTTAAAATATGACCATTTCTTAGTTACATTCTGAGTAGTGTTTCTGGTATACAAAATCACAGGTTCTGCTGTCAAATTTGAAGAGCACTATTAGTTTAAATTTAACTGACATTACTGTTCTTAGAAGGGCCCTTTTTCCTCCCAAAAGTGTGTTTAAGGAGTACATGATATATAACTACACTTTGGATTTTAAATTCTATGTATTTGATGTTAAAATAACAGATTTTTCTTAGGAATTTGGATATCTTTAATTTAATAGAAGATATTGACAATTTTTAGGTATCTCCTTTTAAAAATATACTATACATTCAATTCTTTTTTCTCTTCCAGTAGCCAGAGAAGTCCATCGCCTGGTCCAAATCATACTTCTAGTAGTAATGCATCAAACGCAACAGTTGTACCACAGAATTCATCTGCCCGACCTACATGTTCATTAACACCTACGCTAGCAGCACACTTCAATGAAAATCTCATAAAACATGTTCAAGGATGGCCTGCAGATCATGCAGAGAAGCAAGTATGTTACATGATTCATAGCAGATGTTTTACCTTTGGATGAATGACAAAATATAATTTCTTCTAGAAAATCTAATCTAGATCACTGAATTTAAGCTACATTTAAAGTAATGTCTAATTAGATTGTCTATAGTCAGTGCATTAAATTAAATATTTGGTAAGCACTTATTTTAGGGCATTTATGAGATAACTTTTTATGGTTTCACATAAAATATTTTAATATACTCAGCATTTAGCACTGTGCTGAGTGCTTTATTTTCTCCACTTCTCAAAACTGTTAAGCAGTGCAGATGAGTTCTCCCATTTTACCATTGAAGACCCTTAAGACCAAATAAATTATATACCAAAGTCACCCAGTTAGAATAGTTATGAGGCTTAAAGCCAGGATGCTACTCAGCCAGCTGCTCTGATAGTTTTAGAACTTGTTCATACTATTACTCTTCTATCTCTCCACTAGACTAGCAAGTAGAAGTTAGAAAACAGTTTTGCTTTGGAATGAGGGACCTTTGGACATTCCAATTAACTGCCATTGGCTTCTCCCTTTTAGCAGCTTACTGACTGTCTGAAATTTTCTCTAAGTTCACAGAGGTAATATTGCATATCTTATGACATCAGAATACAGTGAAGTCCCTTTTAACATTGTTACACCTGAACTTTACTCTGGCTGACTCAGCATCTTATTAACCACGAATCATGAGCTCTTCTATCCTTAGTGCTATGCAATACTAAAATTGGAAATACTATATCCTCCAGAAGTTGAAGGGGGAAATCTTGGAAAAATACCTTCTTTCCACCATTAGACAGTTTTTTAAAGAAAATCCTTTTTCTCCTTTAGATTCACTATCATTTTTGTGGATTTAAAGGCGGATTGTTCTGTAATCTTGGTACAAAGTTGTCAGAAATTTAATGTTTTGGGGTTTTTGTTTTTTTTTTTTGTACGTGATTGTGGCATGTATGTGATCTTTATTTCTTTAATTATAGGCATCAAGATTGCGAGAAGAAGCCCATAATATGGGAAGTGTTCACATGTCAGAAATTTGTACTGAATTAAAAAATTTAAGATCTTTAGTCCGAGTATGTGAAATTCAAGCAACTTTGTGAGAGCAAAGGTAAGTTTTTCACTGACAAAGTTTTTGTCTTAGTATATCTTAAATCAGACTGAAGAATATAAATCAAATTTCATTTCTGAAATTTAAAGTTCTCTTTGATAGAACGTGTTCCATAACACTGTAACTGCATTTTTAAAAAACGATTGATTTAAGAGAGAGAGTGAGTGAGGTGGGTGGGGGGGAGCAGAGGCAGAGAATCTTTAAGCAGACTCCCTACTAAATGTGGAGCCTGATAACACGTCTTGATCTCTAGACCCATAATAAGATCATGACCTGAGCCAAAACAAAGAGTTGAACTCTCAACCAACTGAGCCACCCAGGTGCCCCACACTATGATTACACTTTGTAATTTAATAATAATCCTGGTGAATGGTAATGGCATCTAGATTTTAGTTCTCTAACCCATGGTAGATGCTTCATTAGACTTTTGTCTTCTAACTCTGTAAAGTACAATAGTATTTAAATAGTGAAATGTTATAACACTGTTAACATATAATGTTAACTAAATGTTAACAACAACTGTTAACACAGTTGACAGCAACTAATTATAAAGGGTCTCCTCTTCAATTGAGGGTAGTATTTGGTTGCTGGCCATACTTGTTTCAGTTGAAATTTCAAATCACTGTAAACATTGTCTTTGGATATTTCCAAGATCCCTTGGAAATTTAATTGTCTAGCAAGTATATCTGTTTCTGAGGTGTTTTCACTTAAACTCTTCTTGTCTCTCAGTTTTTAATCTAGTATCCTACTCAAGCAAGGATATCTACATCCAAGTAAATAGGACAGATATTTTTTACATGTGTCTTATAAAATCAAGGACAAATTTTTAAGGGCCTCTCACATCCTATCTTTATAAGTCACTGGGTCACAAGTAGAGTTAGTCTTAACATGAATCTACAAATATTTAGTAAATACCAAGTTGGCATTTATAGTAAAAATTGAAAACTGTTTTTGTCTAATCCTTTATTAAATTCTCTGGAGTTGTATTTTGAATATCAACTGGGATTTGTTTATGATTGCTCTGAAAGTACTTCAAACATACATAAAACTTGACTACATTTTGGCTTAATAAGACAGGTGATTTGACTTTTAGGAAATTATTTGCTGCCCCAACTATTGACAACAGTATACACTGATTACCAAGCTATAAATACTATATAATTATGCCTATTTCACTGGTACAGGCAGTAAATATCATACTCCATAGAAAAGAAGGGTCAGAAGTTCATGGAAGGTTTATGAAGTTCATGGAAACCTAGTTAGCCGTGGAGTTTATTTTATTTTTTGTTTTAAATATGCTTGTTAATTGGAATTTGACTCAGCTTTCTTTATGAGCCTATGTTTATATTGAGAATTTGTTCTTCAAAATGATTAGCCTCTTGCACCTAGTTTATTCTAGGCTTATTCTGTTGTGGCCTAGAAAACATATTTGGCTCAGGTTGTGATCCCGTGGTACTGGGATCAAGTCCCACATCAGGCTCCCTGCAGGGAACCTACTTCTCCCTCTGCCTATGTCTCTGCTTCTGTATGTCTCATGAATAAAGAAATAAAATAAAATATGTGTCTCATATTTAATATGTGCTGCCTTTTGTGTGTATCTGTGGTGATACAGTAAATGACATTTTAAAAAATCAGTCTTTATAGTCAAATTAATTGAGAAATTGTTAGAAAACCAGGAGACATTCTAACTTTTGTCATCCTAGTGTTTCATGCATTCACTGGTCATTTTGTCTTAACTCTAGACTAACACATTTATTTATTTTTAAATATTTATTTATTTGAGATGGGGAGGGGCAGAGGGAGAGAGAATTTAGAGCAGACTCCCTGCTGAGCACAGAGCCTGCCATGGGGTTTGATCTCAGGACCGGACCTTAAGATCATGACCTGAGCCAAAAGCAAGAGTTGGGACACCCAACTGACTCAGCCACTCAGGTGCCCCTAGACCAATCCATTTTTAATTTCTTAGTTTTAACTGTAGTTATTCATTTTATCTTTTTTTAAACATTTTTAAAAGATTTTTTATTTATTTAAAAAAATTATTTATTCATGAGAGAGAGCAGCAGAGACAAAGGCAGAGGGAGAAGCAGACTCCATGCAGGGAGCCTGACGTGGGACTCGATCCCGGTCTCCAGGATCAGGCCCTGGGCTGAAGGCAGAGTTAAACTGCTGAGTTAAAACTAGACCTGCCCTACGACCAGCAATTGCACTGTTGGGGATTTACCCCAAAGATACAGATGCAGTGAAACGCCGGGACACCTGCACCCCGATGTTTCTAGCAGCAATGTCCACAATAGCCAAACTGTGGAAGGAGCCTCGGTGTCCATCGAAAGATGAATGGATAAAGAAGATGTGGTCTATGTATGGAATATTACTCAGCCATTAGAAACGACAAATATCCACCTTTTGCTTCGACGTGGATGGAATTGGAGGGTATTATGCTGAGTGAAATAAGTCAATCAGAGAAGGACAAACATTATATGGTGTCTCATTCATTTGGGGAATATAAAAATAGTGAAAAGGAATGAAGGGGAAAGAAGAGAAAATGAATGGGGAAATATCAGAGAGGGTGATAGAACATGAGAGACTCCTAACTCTGGGAAATGAACAAGGGGTGGTGGAATGGGAGGTGGGCGGGAGTTGGGGTGACTGGGTGACGGGCACTGAGGGGGGCACGTGATGGGATGAGCACTGGGTGTTATGCTGTGTGTTGGCAAATTGAACTCCAATAAAAAGAAATTTTTTTAATTTTTTAAAAAATTAAATAAATAATATAAAAATCATGTACTATGTATTTCCCTAAATTAAAGTGGAGTGAGTCAGAGCTCCAGGCGCTTGACAACTGCATCCCCTCACACTGTGTCAGTTTTGGGGCCATCATTGGAGACAGCCATGGTTCAGTGTGTTTCTGATCGCAGAGGTCCATGAGTCCCCAGGACACCAGATCAATTTTTGGAATTATTTACATACTTAGAACAATTGAGATAAAGAATAAGACTCTGGTGAACCAGGCAGATGGAAAACCTCTCTGAAGGTGACAAAAAGCCAACAGCTCTAAATCTACAGGAGCTTACCCCAAATGGACACAGCGATTCCCTGGGGCTCCCTGCTCCTACCTCCACAGTCTCTATCTTTATCTCCCCCATACTAGATCCAGGCGGGGTCACACACATATACATAAAGATTGGTTGGTTCCACAGTGACTCTACACTTCTTTCCTTTGAAGAATAGCATATGCTGCATGTCTCTAATAAGAAAGTAATACAGGTTCACTGCAGAATCTGGGAAAAAGTATAAGAGAGAAAGTAAAGGAAATTTAGGGAAAACTAATATAACATTTGGTTCTATGGCTTTCCAAACAGGTTTATATGTTTTTTAAAATGGGGTCATGCTGTACGTTTGCTTTTTCACTAAATTTCTACGTTTGCCTTACACCTTGTTAATAAATGATAATAATCTGCCATTTGGTCTTCCCTGATGTGAAAATGCTTTTTGCCTGTGAAATATAAACAGATTGAAAGAATTCAAAATCCAGCTTCATCCAGTTTAAACTTGAATATTGAGAGACTCAAATGTTATGAGAAGGGGTTATCTTTAGAATAATAATTACTAACTAACATTCATTGGATGCTTATTCTTATGTTAGGCATGATGCCAGGAACTCTAAAATGTTATCTGGTTAGATGCTTACAATAACCCTGTAAAATAGAATCATGGCCCTTATTTTCAAATGACACAGTAGCATAGAGGGGTCCAGAAACTCGCAAAGGACTCAGTTTGGCATTGGGGGTGGTGAGTCTTAGTGCCATGTCAGCCAAACTAAAGGTCATGTTTTTAACTACTGCATTCAATTATTCAAGTGGTCTCTATCGATAAAGTCATTTCTATACACTAACAATGAGACTGAAGAAAAAGAAATTAAGGAGTCAATCCCATTTACAATTGCACCCAAAAGCATAAGATACCTAGGAAAAAACCTAACCAAAGAGGTAAAGGATCTATACCATAAAAACTATAGAACACTTCTGAAAGAAATAGAGGAAGACACAAAGAGATGGAAAAATATTCCATGCTCATGGATTGGCAGAATTAATATTGTGAAAATGTCAATGTTACCCAGGGCAATTTACACGTTTAATGCAATCCCTATCAAAATACCATGGACTTTCTTCAGAGAGTTAGAGCAAATTATTTTAAATTTGTGTGGAATCAGAAAAGACCCCGAATAGCCAGGGGAATTTTAAAAAAGAAAACCATATCGGGGGCATCACAATGCCAGATTTCAGGTTGTACTACAAAGCTGTGGTCATCAAGACAGTGTGGTACTGGCACAAAAACAGACACATAGATCAATGGAACAGAATAGAGAATCCAGAAGTGGACCCTCAACTTTATGGTCAACTAATATTCGATAAAGGAGGAAAGACTATCCACTGGAAGAAAGTCTCTTCAATAAATGGTGCCAGGAAAATTGGACATCCACATGCAGAAGAATGAAACTAGACCACTCTCTTGCACCAGACACAAAGATAAACTCAAAATGGGTGAAAGATCTAAATGTGAGACAAGATTCCATAAAAATCCTAGAGGAGAACACAGGCAACACCCCTTTTGAAGTCGGCCACAGTAACTTCTTGCAAGATACACCCACAAAGGCAAAAGAAACAAAAGCAAAAATGAACTATTGGGACTTTATCAAGATAGGAAGCTTCTGCACAGCAAAGGATACAGTCAACAAAACTCAAAGACAACCTACAGAATGGTAGAAGATATTTGCAAATGACGTATCAGATAAAGGGCTAGTTTCCAAGATCTATAAAGAACTTATTAAACTCAACACCAAAGAAACGAACAATCCAATCATGAAATGGGCAAAAGACATGAACAGAAATCTCACAGAGGAAGACACAGACATGGCCAACACGCACATGAGAAAATGTTCCGCATCACTTGCCATCAGGGAAATACAAATCAAAACCACAATGAGATACCACCTCACACCAGTGAGAATGGGGAAAATTAACAAGGCAGGAAACCACAAAGGTTCGAGAGGATGTGGAGAAAGGGGAACCCTCTTACACTGTGGGTAGGAATGTGAACTGGTGCAGCCACTCTGGAAAACTGTGTGGAGGTTCCTCAAAGGGTTAAAAATAGACCTGCCCTACGACCCAGCAATTGCACTGTTGGGGATTTACCCCAAAGATACAGATGCAATGAAATGCCAGGACACCTGCACCCCGATGTTTCTAGCAGCAATGTCCACAATAGCCAAACTGTGGAAGGAGCCTCGGTGTCCATCGAAAGATGAATGGATAAAGAAGATGTGGTCTATGTATACAATGGAATATTACTCAGCCATTAGAAATGACAAATACCCACCATTTGCTTCAACGTGGATGGAACTGGAGGGTATTATGCTGAGTGAAGTAAGTCAATCAGAGAAGGACAAACATTATATGTTCTCATTCATTTGGGGAATATAAATAATAGTGAAAGGGAATATAAGGGAAGGGAGAAGAAGTGTGTGGGAGATGTCAGAAAGGGAGACAGAACATAAAGACTGCTAACTCTGGGAAACGAACTAGGGGTGGTGGAAGGGGAGGAGGGCGGGGGATGGGGGTGAATGGGTGATGGGCACTGAGGGGGGCACTTGACGGGATGAGCACTGGGTGTTATTTTGTATGTTGGCAAATTGAACACCAATAAAAAATACATTTATTATAAAAAAAATAAAGTCACTTTTGGAGACCATGACAAGGACAAGGCTTAACATGCTGTTTACTAGAAACCCTACTGAATGACAACCTATTAATCTATTAAGAATCTTTTTTTTTCTTTTTGTTAGTATTTTAGACCACAGAGATGCAAAGAGACTTTGTTTCCAGCTTATGATTTAATCTGTAAAGTAAAAAAGTCTATCCAAATCACAGAATAGGGACTCTAAGCTCTCTTGAGCTCTCTCCCATGCTTTAATTAGATTGACATTTTAATAGATGTGATATCCTTCTAATCACTCTTCTATTGCCCAGAGTGAATTACTGCTAAATAACTCCTAGACAGCTGTGGCTACATCACTTTTAGAAGAAATTTTTGTGGTTAGCCTCTCTTTGGGGTAGTCAGAGCTTCTGAATGAGTAATGATAAATCATTCTAAGTGATGTTTGCCTCAGCAGGAAGGAAAAAAATACCCAACAACCTGCAACACGTATCTGTTGATGACTGAACTGCTTCTTCCAGATCCACTATGACCAGAAGTGAGTTCTACTTCAAAACGTTAGCATGACAGGAAGAGATTGCAATTGAGCTTGGCGAGTATCAAGGACACTGCTTGCAGAAGAGTTATTGAAGACTGAGTTTCGACAGCCTTGAGACGAGGGAGTTGTGCAAGCTTTCTGAATAGTGAGAATTATAAAATGAAACCCACCTCATCTTCATGGATAGAGTTACAATTTTTTCCCTTTTGCAATATGCTAGCTAAATTATTTATCCTGAGGCCTTAAAGAACGAGTGGCTTCCAAAGTCATTTCAGAGTTTGAAGAAAAATCTTTTCCAAAAATTAAGCCAGTGTTTCCTCCAGCCATGACTTCCACCATCTGGCCATAGATTCTTTTCCTTCCTGCTACCTCTCATGTGGGCTGGCCCCTCACCATGGCTAATGATGCCCAGATGTCCTGGATCCACAGGGTCCCCACCTTCAGCTGCCTGTCAATGCATCATCTCCTCTAACTCCTGCCAGGAAATAAAAATTAGAAACCACATTCCTCTCTTCTGGACCAATAGCAAAGAGCTCCCTGGTCAGGGTAGGGTAAGTTGACATCTCAAAGCTTTCAGGGTAGGTTATATTTCCATTAAGAACAACAGAATATCTTTATTTTTCCAGCAGTACCCATGAAGGCACAGACCCCAGCAGTCTGTGTGCAAACCTGTGAAACTGTTGCTTGGCTCCTTATCAGTTAGGGAGTCTAGCCTTGATGGCTTTCCTTGCTATGCAGAGCATAAGAACTTGAGACTAATGGCTCCTTGTTAATTCCAAGTGGTACCTTTGTTATTGTAAAATGCACAGGTATTCTGACGCATCAATCTAGGCTGGAGGACTAAAGGTGAAGGAAGTGGGACTTATAATTTGAAAGGAACTTTTCAAATAAGCAGAGTACCACCCATCTGTCATGCCTTAACTTCACTTTCAATCTTTTTCACTAAATATTCTTGATGCTAAATTGTTCTGCGTAATCCCAATCTACCAAGATTGCTCCTCTGTGATCTCAAAGGTTCCACCTTTCCAAAGTCTAAGACTTTCACTTTGAAACTTCACTTTGAAAATGAGAATGCTGTCTATGGGGAGGAAATTGTTGGTGAGTGACCAGAAAGGGGGTTTGGAAATGTTAAATATTCTCATTTCTGTCCTTAGTTCATTGTTATTAACTACAAGGCTGGTCTAGTGTGAGGCGCAGAGACAGTTTAGTGCAGTGGTTGGAGCCCAGACCCTGGAACCAGACAGCAGGAGTTGGACTCTTGCTCTACTACTTACTATCTCAGCTGGCCAGCCGCTTGACTTCCTTGTGCTTCAGCTTTCTCACCTATAATGGGTCTAATAGCACAAGACTCATAAACTTCTTTTGAGGACCATATGATTGAATATTTTCTAAAACAGAAGAGAGCTTGAGCACTTACACCAAGCACTATATAAATCCTCATAAAATTAAAAAAAATTAACCTCCTCTCACTTTACTTTTTACATCTAGAATATGGGGTTGAATGTAGTCACCCGTAAAAGAGTATTGTTCAGAGATTTAATAAGAAAACCATTATGTAAGAACAAAATATTTTAACTCTGGGCAAAGTCCATCAGCTCAGATTAATGGATTAAGTGTGCAGAATCTATCATCGTCAAGGACAAAATGATGCTACTTTGTGCCAAACTATCACAACATGCCAAGACCAAGAGGACTGGAGCCACATGAAAGAAGAGCTGCAAACTTGAAGTGTCTAATGGATGTCGTTACTTCATTTTCGCAAGGGGAATATTGGAGATGTTACCCAAAATGTTTCATCCATGAAAGCTACGTTTCCAGCCAAAGTCTCAGAAAATGACTTCCTAACTATGCATGAATAACTCCCTGTGTGTTGCAAGGAGCATTAATTGTTTATAAAAGCACTCCATTTACATTCCAGTTGGGCTACTAGTTTTGAAAACTGGATGGACTTACCAATTCTTAGCTAACCCTTAATTCTGGCCCAAAGTTGACATTGATATTCATCCTCTAAGTTCTTCAGTAGCACAAGAACTCTTTTTCCCGAGATCAATGATATAGCTGCCACACTGCAGTTCTAGAAGGTTGACTTGTCAAATGAATGTGTAGCTGCATAGTGTTAGGTTGTGAAGTATTAATAGGTCTATCTTCAATAAAAAGAAATGGAAAAATATGCATTTGTAATGATCTAGAAACTGGCTGGAGAGTCTGGCTCCATCCATGTATTTTCTTTTTCTTTTTTTTTTTCCATCTATGTATTTTCAAGCTCTTCAGTATCTCTGAGAAACCATCAAAAAGTATTTTTCCTTTGATATATGAACTGTAGTGTATCTTTGAATTGGCTCACATTTTTGCCATGCTTTTCAAATTCCTCAAATTACCATCTCCAGAAATGGCACTAGAGACTAGGAGACCTTGCTGTTAAACCTGTCTGACTGCATTAACAGCAGAAATGACACAATAAAAGAGATGACGTTCACAAACTTCTTGGATCTTTCCGAGGAGTAGCAAATGACAGCTTCTCTACTCACAGTTCATCTGCTGTATTTATTAATAGAAAAGAAACATATTTTAGACACAAGATGAACAGGATTACTAGTCCTTCTACTTTTCAAATACATTTCAACGTTAATACATTTAAAATGTTAAAACTGTACTTGGCATGTCAGTGTTCTATGTTCACACATTTCTACATTTAAAGGTTCTGCGATTTTCTGCTTTTCATTTCAGAAACAGTCATTTAAAGTCTAAAGTGGAGTAGGGATGGGCTTTGAAATGAAGATTGGGAAGATTTTTGCTGATGGTATTGAAGGGCATGAGAATTTTAAGAAGGAACTAGGCATAAAAGGAAGATAAAATCCTTCTGGTGCCTTGGCTGTGGCTAGAGGTTCAAGAGCACTAGTCTAAAGGTCTTCTGATGTCCCATTTCGATGAAATCCCACCACCACCACGACCACCCCTCCACCTCTGCCATTTAAATCTTGCCAGAGGTATCCACTCTAAATTTCATCCAGAAATCTACATCCCAACACATTTATTAAATTCCAAAAACATACAGATCCTAATCCACTATTATCACCTAAATTTAGAATACAAGAGATTTATAGGGAAAAAATGGGAAAAATTGCTGCATGGTAATAAGTTGATCTGTTTGAAGGGAAAACAAAAACATTTTATAGATCAAAAAACCATCTTTTTGTATCATAATTTTTTGAAGCACAAGATATGTCCTGGGACCATAGGAAAACAGCCGACTCACCAGGCATGCAGCCTTGGGCAAGCTATGCACACTGCGTCTAAGTGTCTTTCCCTACAGAATGGGGACAGCAGTAACCCTACTTCCCTGGGTGGCTGTGAGGGTTAAATGAGGTAGTGAGTACTGAACTCTTGGAACAATTCCTGGTCCATAGTAAAGGCTATGGCATCATGATTCCTGAAGTGAAGAAGCAATGCTGTCACCCTTCACCAGCCACAGGAGCTGCTCCAAGTTCCACGGAGGTGCTAGCCCTATATGTGCTTTCTGCTATCACACCCTAGCCTCTAACCTGTCTTCTTGAATGCTGTAGAGAGGAGAATAATACACACAGGGAACCTCTCCAAAGGGCAGGCTCCTGGATCCCGTCTCTGAGACTGTGACTCCATAGGTCATAGAGATGCCAGAAATGTGCCTTTGAATGAGTTCCCCAGGTGCTCTAATATATGGCTGCCTGGGGAGAAAAACTGCTGCAGAGCATCACAATATGTGCTGCCGAAGTGAGCACTGCTGCAGAGCATTAGAAGTGGTTGTGTTTGGTGCAGGAATTTCTGGGTTTCACTCAAGTGTAGCAGCAAATGTACAATTTCTTCAGTTTTTCTCAAAAATCATTATGGATTCTTAATGTTCCAACAAAGATCAAATAACAGGGCTGTATTTAACAAACTAAGTTCTTGATTCTATCTTCATGTGAATAGAAGATATAACACTATTGTTGGAAAATATTTTTCAGAAATGGGTGCTCCAGCTTCAGAGATAGTTTTCATTGCCTATTTTTACTGAAATATGAATATAATGCCACTAAAAATGCCTTTTTTGGGGGAGAGATAAAACATTTCACTTTACTTGCATTGTTTTTCCCCAGTTATTACAATTTTTAATATACTATGACATATAATTCAGGGATAGTCATTACAAATACAAACTAGAGAAAAAAGAAACCCAAGATTTTTGCTGTAATATATTACAGAATACTTCAGAATAATCAAATCATCCTCTTTCTTCTAATTGGAACAGTGATGGTAACAATATACTGTTATAAGATCTGTGTTTTCTGTTTTGAAAATAAACATGTTGGCCCAACTGTATATTGCTGTGGTGGTGGGACCTTTTATTTTTGTAACCCTTGTATTTTTTTATCTTTCCTTTGGGAAAATAGGGTGACAGATAGTAATCCACATGGGATGATTAAAAACTAATTATTCAACGTAACATAGATTTTTTTCTTTCTAGGGTAGGATAATATGCTTTTAAAAACTAAAGTAAACTTAGTTTCTGCTGCTCTTAGTAGAATGTTTTATTCACGGCTGCCTCAAAAAGAACAGAGCATTGTTTTATTATACATCAACATAGTGATGAGGTTTTACAAACAGTTTTTGGTCGTTTTTAATGTTATTTTTATAACAGCCCTGAGACATAACTAGAGCTATATGATCTCTAAAGAGGAACAAGGTTAAGGGTACAGAGGGCGCCTGGGTGACTGAGTTGGTTAAGCATCTGCTTTCAGCCCAGATCCTGATCCCAGGGTCCTGGGATCGAGTTCTGTATTAGGCTCCCTGCTCTGTGGGAAGCCTGCTTCTCTCTCTCCTTCTGCCTGCCACTCCCCTTGCTTGTGCTCTCTGTCCAATAAATAAATAAAATCTTAAAAGAAAAAAGGATATAAGGTACAGAACCACTATGCAAAAAGCGGGCTACCACCAAGGCCAAAATCACTGAAATTGAATGCAGTGGAAATGATGTTGAATGTAGCTGTGAAGTAGGATTGAGAGAGTCCTGTCCAGGCCTGTGGGTGGCTTTGCTCTTGAACAAAGGCAAAATGTCAGAGCATCTTCTTGGACCAAAGGACCAAGAACCAAAGTGCAAATGGTGGTCACCTCAAAGCCACCTAATGGTTGATGGGCAGGCTGAGAACAGAGAATGGCCCAGGTGTCTGTGGAAGGGTGAGCTGAGAATGTTCCTTTCCAGAGCATGTAGACCCATCCTGTGCTGAGACCCAACTGCCAATGGCCTACCAAAATTATATATAGTGAATAAAAAGGGTCACTAAAATAATAAAGTTCCATACCACAGCCTTAAGAAATGTAATATTCAGGAAAGGTACTTCTGTGAGCTTCACAAGATATTAAAAATATAGAACTTAATCATGGAAACAAAGAAATGATAAAGAGAAAGCAAGCACCCATATACATCAAAAAACAAAACAAAACACAACACCAGATCTCAATGACCACCAGGGAAGAAGGAGAACAAATATAATATACAGAAAAATTCTTGCAAAGCCATTTCATGAAAATTTAAGTACAAAAGAATGGCACATTTTCATGATTTAAATATATTTAAATGCAAACAGCTGCCATACATATTGTCTTATAAATGTTATGTGCTGTGGTTTGTAAATAAGGCACCTTAAAAATAAAAAGAAAATATTTATTTTATCATTAAATATTATTTAGAGAAAAGAACAATGAAACTAAAACTTTCTCAAGGCTAAAAGTAGTCCTCTGCCATTCCTTATATTTTCTACCTTTTACCATAATTTTGAGACTTTAGAAAGAAATGTAGCATTTTAACAATCAATAACATAAATCAATTTTAAACAAAAGAGAGAAAGGGAGGGAAAGGCAGGGGGCTGTGCAAAAAGAAAAAGAAAGCAAAAGTTACATTTCCAGAACAAACTAGATCCACTTACCCACATTTTTGTTTCTGGTGATGGAATACTCTATATACATTCTCAAAATGATTTAAAAATTAAAATTTCCAATTCTAAATTCTCTTCAGACATCCAGAATTAGATGGTGAATGAGCAACGAGAAACAGTCATTATTGCCTTGAATCAAAATGATATAAAAGAGTCTGGCTTTCCGGTGGTCATCAAGACAGTGTGGTACTGGCACAAAAACAGACACATAGATCAATGGAACAGAATAGAGAATCCAGAAGTGGACCCTCAACTTTATGGTCAACTAATATTCGATAAAGGAGGAAAGACTATCCACTGGAAGAAAGACAGTCTCTTCAATAAATGGTGCCAGGAAAATTGGACATCCACATGCAGAAGAATGAAACTAGACCACTCTCTTGCACCAGACACAAAGATAAACTCAAAATGGGTGAAAGATCTAAATGTGAGACAAGATTCCATAAAAATCCTAGAGGAGAACACAGGCAACACCCCTTTTGAAGTCGGCCACAGTAACTTCTTGCAAGATACACCCACAAAGGCAAAAGAAACAAAAGCAAAAATGAACTATTGGGACTTTATCAAGATAGGAAGCTTCTGCACAGCAAAGGATACAGTCAACAAAACTCAAAGACAACCTACAGAATGGGAGAAGATATTTGCAAATGACGTATCAGATAAAGGGCTAGTTTCCAAGATCTATAAAGAACTTATTAAACTCAACACCAAAGAAACAAACAATCCAATCATGAAATGGGCAAAAGACATGAACAGAAATCTCACAGAGGAAGACATAGACATGGCCAACACGCACATGAGAAAATGCTCTGCATCACTTGCCATCAGGGAAATACAAATCAAAACCGCAATGAGATACCACCTCACACCAGTGAGAATGGGGAAAATTAACAAGGCAGGAAACCACAAAGGTTCGAGAGGATGTGGAGAAAGGGGAACCCTCTTACACTGTTGGTGGGAATGTGAATTGGTGCAGCCACTCTGGAAAACTGTGTGGAGGTTCCTCAAAGAGTTAAAAATAGACCTGCCCTACGACCCAGCAATTGCACTGTTGGGGATTTACCCCAAAGATACAGATGCAATGAAATGCCAGGACACCTGCACCCCGATGTTTCTAGCAGCAATGTCCACAATAGCCAAACTGTGGAAGGAGCCTCGGTGTCCATCGAAAGATGAATGGATAAAGAAGATGTGGTTTATGTATACAATGGAATATTACTCAGCCATTAGAAATGACAAATACCCACCATTTGCTTCAACGTGGATGGAACTGGAGGGTATTATGCTGAGTGAAGTAAGTCAATCAGAGAAGGACAAACATTATATGTTCTCATTCATTTGGGGAATATAAATAATAGTGAAAGGGAATATAAGGGAAGGGAGAAGAAGTGTGTGGGAGATGTCAGAAAGGGAGACAGAACATAAAGACTCCTAACTCTGGGAAATGAACTAGGGGTGGTGGAAGCGGAGGAGGGCGGGGGGTGGGGGTGAATGGGTGACGGGCAATGAGGGGGGCACTTGACGGGATGAGCACTGGGTGTTATTCTGTATGTTGGCAAATTGAACACCAATAAAAAATAAATTTATTATTAAAAAAAGAGTCTGGCTTTCATACATAAGAGTAAACAAACTACATATTTTTGTCATGAAAGTACAAAATAATTGTGTTTTTGGGTGGCTGGGGTGGAGAAGGCTAATGACAGCCAGGAAAACCATACATTCCTTCTAGTATCCCCAAGCTCTTGTAGGTAAGTTAGGTAAGTGGCCTTCTCCCCTTTTTAATAGGATGTGGTAGTTCTAGTCACTTTTCCACACTCAGGCGTTGGAAGCAAGAAGAGGGATTGGTATTCAAGGGAAGACTAGTTTTTTATCAAAAACAAAGAGATGGGTAGGCCTCTGCTCCTAGAAGAGTGCCATAGCACCATTGTTCATGACATTTCCTATTGTTTTGGATGTCTATCTCCTTAGACGCACACCCAGGTAATGCCCAGCATGAATGCACCACTCTTTGTTTTGCATACAGTTTGCACATAGGTGCACAGCCAAGGGAGCTGAAGGCATCTACTGAGCATAGGAGGAGTAACAATCCTTCTCAGGCCACCCAGAAAGGGAGCTGAACACAAGACATTACAAAACACATATGAAGAAGTGAGCCACTGTTTCAGGCCTCAGGGCAGCAGTTAATTACACAGACCTCAGCATAAGATGAGAACAGGAGGTGAGAAGGTGGAGTTGGCAAGTAAGTCTTTTTAGAAAAAGTATTTCTTTTATTTTCCAAACTTGAAGTATCTGGATACATTATCTAGTTGATTTTCAGCCTGCTTTAGGAGGCTTATAAAAACCATTCTATAAAATAATTGTTTATTAGACAACATAACATATTGATTCTTACTCAGACAAGAAGGTGGCCAATAATACTCTCAAAGTGAAATTAGTAAGGAATCTGTATTTGAGTTGACTTATAAGAGTCTGTAGGAGAAGAATAAAGAAACGAAAGATGAGCAGTAATGAAGAGCCCTTGGTAAAAATACATTTAATTATTCATACAACTAATGATTGTAAAAATAAAAATTGGCAGGGCTAGGAAAAGCAGAAAGTGGGCCTAGAAATAGAAAAGAGATTATCTTATACCGAAGAAAAGAGGAAGTAATAGGAGTTGCGTGGGGCAAGTGTTGGAAGCACCTATCAAAAGGTTGCTTTAGAAATGTGAGTCAGAGTTCATGACTAATTGAAGAATTTTTCAAATGGAATTTCAAGCTAATTTTAGAAATATTTGAGGCACAGAGAGAATAACCAATTAGTTGCTCAATTCGCCCAGCTGCTTTTAATGGGATTTGTGCCTTTGTTTTGGTTTATCATGAATTGAGCACACCTGTTCTCTGCTAATAGTACAAACTGTGAAGGATAGACTCACTTAACCACACTTGATTCCCTCAAAAGTAAAGTACACTGGAAAAAGGATAGATTTAGAAGCAGAGAGCTTGGGGTCTGAATCCCAGTTCTGTTGTATATTAGCATGTGGTCTGAGACAAGTTACCTAATCTCTCTAAGCCTCATTTTTTTCATCTGTAAAATAGATACAAAAAAATACTGAACAATGAGGACTATTGTAGAAATTATAAATAAGCACTGTAAGACATAAGGCACCCAGTAATACTTAATACATAGCAGTTATAATTATTCCACAATTGGAAATACTCTGCAGTGGCAGCAACCTTTTGTGAATGTTGAAGATTTATCTTGAAGTGGAGCAGATAAGTAACAGAACAATTTGAAATAGCTTTTGTATTTGAATTATCTAAGCTAGGTCAAGGGCAGCCATGTTATGTCTACGATGCTCAAGTGTAGAGAATTCTCACAGGAGCAAGGTTGCATATTATGAAGGCTTCGGTTTTGCAATGTCTTGGAGACTATCACTTCAGTTGCTTGGTAGCCATAATACTCAACACTTGAGGATGGAATCTTTGGTGAGAGTGAGAATGAGCATACCAAGACAAATTACAGGATTATGTCAGCAACTGGTCTTTTGCTGCTCATTTTGGGGTTGACGCATGTAAGCTATTGGACCAGTGGCTTATATATGTTACCCATGTAATCATATAGGCATGTTGGAGTATTTACTCTTAAATGCTTAGAGAAAGTATTACATGTGAAGACCCTTATTCAAGGTAGACTACAGCACCTAAATTTGAGAAAACAGCTTTGGAAATTCCTAATTCTTATAAGCTACTTCCCTAATATTTATTATTAAGGATTTCCTATGAAGATATAACTAACTAGTATATCTGTCCTTTTCACAAGGAATAAACTAATGACTTACATCATATTTAAAAGGCCTTAACTGTATCACTGCTTCATCTTAACTATACTTGAATCCTTAAATTCTTGATTGACTGGAGCAAGAATATATAGATTATTTCAAATACTCTTGATATTTTACAAAGAGACTGATGATTATTAAAAAGTTCTTCCCACTAATGACCAAATGAACAAAATACTTATTTTTCTTGAAATTTTTTTGCCATCTCTGAATGGTTGACACTTTGATAGAGAATGTACAACTACACTACAGTGAATCTGAAGTTATCCAAGTGAAAACCAAATTATCTTCTTGTACCAAATGTAAAATTATACTTTGTACATATTATTTTATCACCCTAAATCCCCCCTGCCTTTTGGGGGCATAAGTAAGGGCCAGGTTAAGTGAACACAATTCAGGTGATGATAATGTTAACTGAGCATCTTGCAAGTTGTAAGTGTGCAATTTATTTCATTTCCCTTTTGTGTGCACATATCATTTCCTTCATTTATAATATAGAAATTGAGACTCAGAAAAAATGACTGTCAAGTCCAAGGCCAAGTTGTTAGTAAACACTAGGACTAGTACTAGAAGCCACATCTTTTAAGCACAACAGAATTTGCTCTTCTCCAAGTTGTCTTTATTTACTTTTTCATGAGTCCATGGTTCATACAGCAAACATTTACTGAATGCATCTTATATGCCAGGCACTGTGGTAGGCCCTAGAAATACGAATCACCAATGAATCTCATCCCTAAGCAACTCACACTTTGATAAATGAATGACAACAGCTCCTTTTGCCAAGTGCTCTGGGAGCAAGGAGGAGGAGAGAGCAAAGGCAGGGGTAGGAGCTGGTGGTCCTGAAAGGAAAAGATATCCCTGAGCAGCAGATAGAGGCCTTGGGCAGCTGCAGCTGCAAGCAGTCTCCTCTATTCACACTAGCATGCCCAGCCAGTGTTATCATTATCTGAGTACCAAGTCCCAGAAAAGATGGGAAAAGGACAGGCCCGGGGAAAGATGAGCAGGAATTACTCAGGTGAAGAAGATGGGGGAAAAGCATTCCAAGGGAAGGGAATGGCTGCTGTATGAAAGCACGATGTCATGACATTATATGGCTCCTTTGGGAGACTCTATTTGGTGTAGCTGAAACGAATGAGGTGGGCGGCAGGGCAGTAGGGAAGTGAACCAAGAGAGATTAGCAGAGGCCAGGCACTGTGAGGTTTATGGTTTTGGGTGCATCCTGCAAGGTACAGGAAGTGAGTGAAGGGTATTTACCAGTGGTATGATCAGATGTGGATCATAGAAAGCTCCCTCTTGCCGTAGTGGAAAACCAGATTGGAGGAGCCAGGTGGGATCATGGCAGGAACCTAAGGCAGAAGTGAAGAGTCCTGGGATTAAGGACGGAACAGTGAGGATGACAAGCCAAGATTTGAGAGATAGGGGGGCAGACTTGTTGAATGTCTAGATAGGTGTAGAGATGGGAGTCAGGAGTTTGAGATGTCCCTTAAATTTCTGACTGGGATGAATGGATGGACAGTGATGATATCCTCTGAATTTAGGAAGAAAGGGAGAAAAGGAAATGTCCCTTTAGAGGAGGAGGGACATAATGAGTGATTCTGACATGCTGAGTGTATGAGGTGCTTTGAGGACTTACAAGTGTGGATGCTGGGTTGATGCCATCCTTAACATAGAACACTGTGTTTCTGGATGACTTACAGAAATTTTTTGATATTTTCTACTCAAAGCATTTATTTTAACATGGAAATTCATCAGCATATAGGAAAAGCAGCTATACAAATAAATAAGGATGAGTCTTATATGAATCTAACTACAGAATAATATTTTAGCACATAGATCTAAACATTTTCCCATTTGTTAATATTTTTCAACACGTGATTTAAAAAGTCTAAGATACCAAAGTCTTAAAAGATAAATTATTTAAAAATCTTTATTAGTCACACACCCTTAAAACATTTGCATTTGCTCTGAGAGGGAAATATACACCCAAAGGGTGAAGGAGAAAAAAATAGTTTCCTTAAGTGAAGGAATGGGAAGAACAGAAGATCTATCTGGCCACTTGCCAGAGAATATTGAAAAGCTGGACATTTCAAGACAAATCTCCACTAATCCATCTTTTACCAAAGTTCTCACTTAAAGTCCACTTTTTGACATGAAATATTTAATAGGAACTTATTTTAGCCACAAAGTGCCCTTAAAAAAATGTAATACTGGGCTCCTTACTCGGCTAAAAGAAGAAGGTATGAGAAGAAACTTGCATTTAAAAAAAGGAAAAAAGGGACTTGAGGAAAGCCTTGACCAGTTAATGAGAGTTTCTATTGAAAACTGAAAGTTAATGACAACACAAAGTTTCTTTGCTATTTAGGACAGATGTTTCTTAAAGAATGGATAAATCAATAAAGTTCATTTTCTATTGGCATCTGGAACCACAATTTTAATCTGTTGAAATGGCACAAAGACAAAGAACAAAATACAAATAAACACAAAAAGGTTTTCTGTAGAAAGGAGCACCTTTTAATTGGCTTTCACCCTCAGTTTATATTCAGCTCCCTAATGGGGAATAAACTCCCTCAGGAAGGTGACTTTTTGTTGGGTGCGTGCATGATGTTCATTTGTCTTGCATCTAAAAATTAGAACATAACAAGCTTCTAATCATCACCTGTTAATTCAAAACAAAAAGAATTCTTTTTTTTTTCCATTGAAAGCAGATTGTAGTAAAAAAAAAAAAAGGGCAGCATTCTCCAAGGTCATATGCTGTTGGCAAAGCTCAAAAAAACCTTGTAGTCCAACTTGCTTATGTTCAGCTGTGTTTACTTAGACTTAACATGACAAAGTCTGCCTCTGATTATGCTGTGCAGTCATCTGCCCACAGATAAATAGGTATTACACAAACTTTTGGAGAGAATGACATTTGGCCTCCATAATTTTGGAATAATTTACTATGTACCTTCAACTTAAAACACCAAAATGATCCACAATATGTTTTTGGGAATGAAGCATAAATATTTCATTTTACAAAGGGAGCAGTCTCCATGACCTTTATGGATTTTAGGTGATTTACTAACAAAGTATGGTACTGGTTTGGAAGGTGTGGGGTAGCTCTGCAACAGGCAGTTTGAGGCAACATTTATTTCAGTCTTTTCAATAACCATCAAGATTTCAAGGAATTTCTGTAAACAAACTGTCACTTAAAGAAAATAACTTTCCATCATTTTTTGCAACAAGTCTCCAGAACAGAACATGCATATAAAAATAAGAGTTAACTAAATTATTTCCAGAGACTGCATCTTGGAGTAATGTTTACACTATTGGTAGAAAGCAAAAGCTCAATGTTTTACCACCATATCTTACAGTAAATGCAAAATTTTGCTTTTGGAGTAATGTAAACCATTTCCACAGCATACAGTCTGTTCCTGATTACCTAAGAATTGATTCTGACCCATCATATTTACTTTGCTTGCTGTTGTATTTACATAATAAAAGATACACAGACATTCATCTCCAAACTAAGATTGTTTCAAAGGTGGAAGTACTTATTATATTCCCCAGCTATCAATCAATAAACCAATCAATCAACAGATCTTTACTGTATTTTGCTAACAGCTGGTAATACAGTAGTGAACGAGAGGGAGATGGTTCTGTCTTCTGAAAATTATCTAATGAGAAAAATGATAAATGGAACACGTGCTGTCACTTTCTGGGTTACCTAGTTTAATTTACATAATTATGAAGAGTTTTCCTCCACAGAAATGAATATATTTTCAACCCTGAGTCTTGTTTTATTATTGAATTAACTTAGGAATATAGCCCTTCATTTAGAATGTGGTCTGTCAAGGGAGCCATGAATATTCAGCTGTGCCAGCTCCCTTTACCAGTTCAGGACACATCTGTAAAAAGGTTAGTTTTGACTGATTCATTTGATACTTTCTAGTTTGACCTTTATTCTAATTTACTGAATTTGCTTTGATACACACTCTGTAAAGTGAAATAAGGTAAAGGATGGCACTGCTACTCTTCTAGCAACTGCCACTTACATTTAATAAGCAAAGATTTCCAAAAGCCTTTCCCTCTAAAGAACTGAATAGATCTATGTACCTTATGCCACATTCCCCCACTGTTTTCTTACTGACTTTGGGATTCACAAACAATGATTTTAGGAATACACACACACACACACACACACACATTCATATATGCATATGTTTTCAAATGTGTATGCCTTTAAGGTTAGGAAACAAATCCATAACATGTGCTGGAGACTAGTGTCCTGCTCACACCAGTCTCTACAAGAGCATATATGTAGGCCTCATCAGCTTTATTTTTTTTAAGATTTTACTTAATTATTCAAGAAAGACACAGAGAGAGAGAGAGGCAAAGACATAGGCAGAGGGAGAAGCAGGCTCCATGCAGGCAGCCCGCTGCAGGACTTGATCCCAGGACTCCAGGATCACAACCTGAGCCGAAAGCAGATGTTCAACTGCTGAGCCACCCAGGCGTTCCAGGCCTCATCAGCTTTCAATGCAAAACTGCATCCACAATCATTCTAGAAAGGGCAGATTCCCCAGATTCGACGTGTAGTCAGAGAACTGAATCCAGGAAAATGAGGGAGTATGAAATTCTCTTCTGAAGCCCAGCCACATGACCAAGCCACTGATGGAACAGCAAGCCCAGTGAGGAAGGCTGCTGCTCTAGAGAGAAAGAAATTACTTTCACAGCTTGATACCTAGGTCCTATGATAGCTGCCTCAAAGAGGAAGGTAAATGATGTTAGAAAACATGGGGGATGTACAAATGACCACAGTTTACTTTCCGAGCATGGGAGCTGTGGGGCCAGTTGATATATTAAAGTAATGAAAACCCTTTAAGTTATGCAGCCACTTGCTGGGGGATTTCTTATTAAGGAAAAGTAAATTTGCAAGTATTAGATTGGACCAAGACATAACCCTGCACAAAAACTAGCACGAATTCCTTTTCATTTTAAAAAAGGAATTTGTAAGTCCTATATGTGCAAATTATCTGACATTCAGTCAGGGCTATCAGGCAGCAATATTATGTCTAAGAAAAGAATGGCAGACATCAGTATCTCCACACATGCAGTTTGCTCTCTAAAACACCGAATTTAACACAGAAGAAAATGTTAGTTAGCAGATCACTTGACGGGAATTAGTTTGCAGAAGATATGTAGTTGAATCAAACTTATATGGCTCTCTCAATGTTAACCAAAGTTGGAAGAAAAAAAAAAAAAGGAAAGCTTTCACAACCAAAAATCTTGAAAAATTTCCTATATTTTCTGGTTTCATTTTTCCCAGAACTGAAACACCACAAAATAACATCACCTCAGTGCACTCACTTCTAGCTCAGCCAGGAAGTGCTGAGGTACATAAACATTTTTTATTTCACTTTTTTACAAGAAGGTGACCAACATTTTCTTAGCCTTCCAAAAAGCTTCAGGTTTGGAATACATTTTGGTTAAATGTCAGCAAAGGAATTTGCTCATCGTTCAAAAAGCACTTTTTCTTTCCAACTTTGGAATATATGTAGAAACTGTGTTGTGAATGGAATTACCAAAAAGGCTTGGAGCCACAAAGGGAAATCTAGTTTTACAATTCCGAAAAGAGTTGTGTAGGGAAGCCTTCTGTATGGGAGGAAACAGAATGAACAAAGGACATTCATATAGCACAGCTTGTCAAGTGCTTTCACAACCATTAGCAACAGCTCTGGGAGGTAGGACATTTTCTCTCCCTCATTTAAAGATATGGAAATAAATCAGAGAAGTTAAATGATTTATCTAATGTTTTTCAGTTAATGGTAGAGAAAAAATATCTGAACCCAGATCTTCAAAGTCTAAGGCCATAACTAGAAGGCGCAGATTGAAAACCAAACGCCAGCATTGTGCATACTGGGAAAAAGCTAGAAGTCTTGCCAAGGTGTATCATCATCACTATTATTTAACACTGTATGTAGAGGTACAAGTCAATGCAATAAGCCAGGGAAAGAACTCATGGCAAAAATTTCAGCAGGAGGTAAAACCATCACTGTTTGCATGTAATATAACTGTATTGCTAGAAAACATAAGAAAGTCTACTAAAAGGCCTACAAAAATAATAAGCAAATTTATTGCGGTAGCAGAGTATAACAACATATGCAAATCAATGGCATTCTCATATAAAAAGCAACAACCAGTTAGAAACATGTGATGGAAGAAAGGACTCTACTTACAACAACAAAGCAGCAAAAAGATAAAATGCCTATGAACAAATTTAACAAGAAATATGCAAGACTTATTTAGAACATTTTAGAACCCTCCTAATGGCAGCAAAAGAAGCTATGGACAGACATATCAAGTTTTTGGATAAGATGATTCTACATCCTAAAAATATCGATTTTCTGTAATTAATTTGGAAATATAACACAATTCCAATAAAACTAACAAAATAGTTCTTTTTAGTAGACAGGTTGATCCTAAAATTAATATGGAAAAACAAGCAACAATAGCTAGAAAAACTGAAAAAGGAGAAATGAGAATAAACACAGCCATATATTAAACGTATTCTAAAGGCTCACTAATTAAAACAGTGTGGGACTTTCTAGTAAAAGAGTAAAAAAAAAAGAAGTCAGTAGAGGAGAATAGAGAGATAAGATAGGCTCAGTTTAAAATGTGGTATTCCTGGGGATCCCTGGGTGGCTCAGCGATTTAGAGCCTGCCTTTGGCCCAGGGTGTGATCCTGGAGTCCCGGGATTGAGTCCCACGTCAGGCAACCTGCGTGGAGCCTGCTTTTCTCTCTCTCTCTCTCTCTCTCGAATAAATAAAGAGAATCTTTAAAAAAAAAATAAAAATAAAATGTGGTATTCCCATCAGGGAAGAAGGAAAAAGACAAATGGATCAATAAGTGGTATTAGGATAACTAAGTAGCTGTATGGGAAAAAAAATTGAGTAGTTTTTCACATTGTATGATACCATATGTCAAATTAAGATGCATTCCTAAAAGATTTAAGGTAAAAATTGAGACCCATAGAAATATTGGAAGAAAACTCGTGACACCCCCTTTAAAGCTGTGAAGGGAGGAAGTTCTATCACTTAAAATCTAGAAGCCATACAGAGACAGATTATTAAATATAATTACAGTTTTTTAAAGACTACATGAGGAAAAAATCAAAATGAAAATAAACATATGTAATTAATAGAGACAAAATATTTATTACTCACAAGTATCTCCCTACTCCATAAAGTGTTCTTCAAATTAATAAAACATTATCCACAAGAGAGTCCCATAGCAAAAAGAGTATGAATATATATACACACAGGGAGAATGAAATTTTGTGACTGTCTTATTTCACTTAAAAAAATGTCTTTAAGGTTCATTCATTTTGTAGTGTGTGTCAGAATTTCCTTCCTTCTTAAGGCTGAATACTCTTCCATTTTATGTATATGCCACATTTTCTTTATGCATTCATCTGTCAGCAGACACTTGAGCTGTTTTCACCTTTTGGCTATTATGAACAACACTTCTATGAATGTGGGTGTTACAAACATCTGCTTGAGTCCCTGTTTTCAGTTCTTTTGCATATATATATCCAGGAGTAAAATTGCTGGATCATATGGTAATTCTATTTCTGCTTTTCTGAGGAACTAGCATACTGTTTTCTATAGAGGCTGCACTTATTTTATATTCCTACCAGCAGTGCACAAGGGTTCCAATTTTTCCACATCCTTCCCAACACTTGATTTCTGTTTTGTCTTATTTATTTATTTATTTATTTATTTATTTATTTATTTATTTATCTTTTTTTTTTTTTAAATAGTAGCCATCCAATGGGTGTGAAGCAGTATCTCATTATGGTTTTGACTTGCATTTCTCTAGTGACTAGTAATGTTGAGTGTCTTTTCATGTGTTTATTGGCCATTTGTGTATCTTCTATGGAGAAATGTCTATTTAACTCCTTAGCCCATTTTTTAATTGAGTTGTTTTTTGTGGAGTTGAATAGTCTTTTATATAAAATAAGGGAAATAATACTTTATATTCATATTTGCTTATAAATATTAAGGATTCTCTGTAAGGGTATATTAAAAGTTAAATATTTAAATAATGTACTTAGATGACATTCCTCTGTTACATATTTATAGTATCCTGTATTTCTTTGTAGTATTTGGCATACTGCTTCGTTCAATGCTTATCTCCCACAATATGCTGTCTGTCATGCTCATTGTTTTAGCTTTAATACATAGCAGAAAAGATCTCAAGGATTATTTGCTAACAGACTCACTAACTGATGAAGAGAGTAATTTATCACGTTAGAACATATTATGCTATTAGGATGCTAGACTGTTAGATTACAAAATAGTAGTCTTGTTGGAAAGCAGAAAGAAGGACCCAAGGGAGTTAAGCAGCAGGCTCGGGGCTGCATTATGATTTTTGTATGCTCTAGGGCCTTCTGTCTTTGCATACTCTTTCCTATATAAAAAAAGGTTAAAATTGTATTTTATGATTACATCAATAGGTAGATGTATATAATTCACATTTGTTATGTATTCATTACTATTATGTTCATTTTTCTTTTGATTTTAAAAGAAGTAAGATAGAAGTATTTCCATGGGTCCTAGCCATTGTGCTACTGTTTGGAAGTTAGCCCTTGGAGAGGTAACCAAGGAATAAGTAGTAGATGTGAGGTATTTCTTAAAGAAAGCAGGCCTATGATGCTGTGATGCTATGACCAAAGACTTAATCCTGGGGGACTGAGAGGCAATATGAACACATGTGAACCAAGTGTGCATGAAAAGAAGTAAAAGGAACATACAAATTCAACCATTTTGAGGCTTATCTTCTCTGCTTCTGCACCACTGTTCTCTGCCCTCTCTAACAACTTGCTACAGTAGTTGGCATCCATTGGCATTAAACAGGGGTTACTTCTGTGAAACTAAGTTTTGAATTTCAAGGACAATGAAAAATAAAACAACTTTCTTCTCACCCTACTCTAAAATGTTCTTCTAGTTAATTCACTTGAAATTTCAAGAGAAATTTATCTTTAAAAGAAACTAACTCTGCTTTTCTAAATGGAAACTTACAATCTATAAAAAATTGTCTTCTTTTGTTTGTTTGTTTTTTTTTTTTGGTGAGCATAGTGAGATGAACATAGTGACTCCTGTTGTACATATACACACACACATTATGTTTTAGAGAGAGTGTGTACACAAGAGGGGGATGGGGCGGGGGAAGGGCAGGAGAGAGAGAGACTCCCAAGCAGACTCCACACCCAGAGTGGAGTCTTACAGGAGGCTTGACCTCATGACCCTGAGATCATGACCTGAGCTGAAATCAAGAGTCAGATGCTTAACAGACTGAGCCACCCAGGTGCCCCCAAAATGAATTATTGTAATAAAATATTTTCTTATCTCAATATGGTCCAAAATATTACCATTTTAACATCTAATCAATATAAAAATTGATGATATATTTTCTGTGTTGTTTTCCTCCACATATTTAAACATATCTCAGTTTAGACTAGTCATATTTTAAGTGTTCAGTGGCCTCATGAGACTAGAGGCTAATATATTGGACTGCACAGTTCTAAGTGACTCTAGATAAAATGCACACATGAACCACTCTATGACCCATCTCTTAATTCTCATAGTGAGATAATGAATCCTGAGGAATCTCTGAAATACTGAAAATGTCCATAGTTTCCCACAGCATTCCTGTGAAAGCAGAGATTTCTAGAGTTATCCTACAATGAAAAAGTTGAAGATAAGACAGGGCTTGACTGTAGCATGTATTTTGCTTTCCATTCTTGATCCCTGGTTAAAGAAACCTCTTATTCACTACTAATTGGTCATGATGACCATTTCCTTTTACCACATCATCTTCAGTTTCTGTATTAGCACAAGGAGAAAAGATTCCTTGCTGTTGCTGACTTCATGCACACTCTTTCCCCCTTAAGAGTACTTTTTAATCTTTTTTATGGGATAGTGGGAGAAGACTGAACGAGGCTTATAACAGGCTTATACATAAGCCCCACAGTACTCAATAAGTAAAGAATACCAGTTTAAAGACTCACCCCACACTACTCAACATGGAATCCACAAATTCCTTCAAGAGTCTCTTCAGGCCTAATTTGTCAGTAATTCCTGGTATTTAAAAATTCTCTGGTCCTTTAGCATACAGACCCTGATCTGGAAATAAGAGTCATTCCCTTATCCTATTATGATTTTCTTGTCTTCTTAGCTCTCTCCTTTCTCAGTCCAATGAACTTTTCAAATGTTCTTTTCCCACATCACTATGAAATATTTTTTGGATGTTTCTCTTCTAGTTTTTCTTTCCTATTACACATTTATTCGGTCTTTCAATTTCTGACATCATTATTTCTTATAATCACCACTATACTTTCTATTTTTCTAGATGATTCTCTCTCAAAATCAGATTCTCTAGCTCTTTATCAAGATAGAGCTATCCGACCTATAGTCAAGTATTAAAACAGCCCTTCCATCCCAGGAAAGAAATTTATATATAATTTACCTCAAGTACCCAAGTTTAAATGACCAGTGGTTAAGATAGAGGTGAATGAAATGATTTTTGATTCTGGCTGAGTCTTTCAATGGTGGCAGAAAGCACTTGAAGAGAAGTGTCTAATTGTGATGAGCTGGCTAAAGAAGGTAAAATGTGTCTAATGTTGCTCCTTTGTTTTTTTTTAAGATTTTATTTATTTATTCATGAGAGACACACACAGAGAGAGATAGAGGTAGAGACACAGGCAGAGGAGAAGCAGGCCCCATGTAGGGAGCCTGATGCGGGACTCCATCCTGGAACTCCAGGACCATGCCCTGGGCCAAAGGCAGGAGCTAAATCGCTGAGCCACCCAGAGATCCCAATGTTGCTCCTTTGATTTAACATCCTCCCAGCTTTTCTCTCGTTAATAAATCAGAGAGTAAGCCAAGGATTGGGGATCACAGAAGGTACTCCAGTGCTAGAAGAAAGCATGGTCAGGGCCTAACTTCCACTTTGAAGATGTCTACCTCTTCAACACAACCTCAGAACTCTAGGGGTTATAATGACATTTCTGGCTTATCCCTAACTCCATACCTCTGCCAGTTTCTCAACATATGTGTTTACTGGTGATATTTCTAAGTCATATCATGGGACTAGATGGGAAGCTTCTCTCAGAAATATGATAAACTATAGCCCAATAATATCACTGCTTTGAAATAAGATAAAAATCTTTTTGTCCTGCACAATCACATGTAAGAACAAAAGTATTCATGCTAGAATACCCTAAAAATGGAAATAGAATGAAAGCAGCAGTGCTTTGAAATCATAGACCATCACCAAGGAGAGGACCATCATGGGGAAAAAAGAATGTGTCTCTTAGAATAACATAGTTTCAAATTTAAAACAAATGGAAGAAATGATCTAATTATCTAATTGACTCCTTTCCTAAAATCACTATCCACTTTTTAATACCAATTTCTATTCCTCTATCATGTTATTCACTTTTCCTGATAATGCATGTATCATTTTCTTAATAGAGCACGAACATAAAACAAAGTATTTTCTGGTGGATTTGTTTTCTTTTTTCCCAGAAGCTTCAAAGCCACCCTCAGTTTCCAAACTGGCCAGGAAGATGGAATGGACAAGTCCATTAGTATGGGCTTCTGAGCCCAGAGATGACCTCTACACTAACTGTCCTGACCTGGATTCAACTCTGCAGAGGTTATGAGAGCACCCTGCCTAACCATCAACTCTGCTTCAAAGAGGAACCCCAAATAAGTCCTAAACTCATAGTCCCAAGAACACTAGAAACTCCAGAACTATCTCCAAATGGGGTTACAAACCTAGGTGGAATGATGGT
The DNA here is from genome assembly GCF_053574225.1 of Canis aureus. Lineage (NCBI taxonomy): Eukaryota > Metazoa > Chordata > Mammalia > Carnivora > Canidae > Canis > Canis aureus. The sequence continues at coordinate 182,683 of NW_027554461.1, read as the reverse complement.
TGGGTTTTAGGGAATCCTTGAAATCTTTAAAATTATAAACACGTATAACTAAAGAAAATAAGTTCCCATTTAACATCACAAATACCTTATAAAGAAAGTGAAAGTAATAAACCATGAGGCCCCTTAGGTTTGTTTAGCATCTTGGGGGGCAGGTTAAGTATGCAAAGGTAGGCCTGGAACAGAGTTTGCAAGCTGATGCTGGAGAAAGCTGGATTCTACTACACTGAGTGAAAAGAACTTGGAGATTTCGAGACAATTAGGAAACTAGCGGGTGAATAGGAGAGGGTGGAAGGCAGAAACTTGAACTAGTGAGATGCTGTGAGGCTGGGGGACCACATCAAGCATAGCAGGAAGAGTCCCATGTGGAATGTCTAAAGGACACTTAAGAACAGGGAAAAATAGTGCTGCACATGAAACTATGTGAACTGCTATAATATAAGGCTCTCCTCCGTTCTCTCCAAATTTTCCATAGTCTACTACATTTCTGCATCTTCTGAGTGGAAGGACATGCTGGCATTTGAGGAATAAAGTACATTTCATATCTGAATCTTTGTGATGCAGAACAGGGACAACATATGTGAGATGGCAGTGCAACCCAAAGGTTGAATGTAGCATGGAAAGTACATAGTGACATATGCTTTGAAGACAGAACCCTCAGGCATAGTCAGAAATCCTCAGAAGGAAGGGCACCTGGGTGGCTCAGTGCTTGAGCGCCTACCTTTGGCTCGGGGCATGATCCCAGGGTCTGGGATTGAGTCCCACATCGGGCTATCCGCAGGGAACCTGCTTTTCCTTCTGCCTATGTCTCTGCCTCTGTGCCTCTCTTGAATAAATAAATAAAATCTAAATAAATAAATAAATAAATAAATAAATAAATAAATAAATAAATTCATTCCTCAGAAGGGCCCGACATTCCACAGCATGAATAAAGTGTCCAAGAGAATCCTATTTAGATTTAAGGAATCAAAGATACTCCTTCTACCATCTGGGTTACACTGAAGTGTCAGGTAAGGAGAATGGATGCACATTCCTCTGGACAAGGATCCAAAGCTTTCTATCCAGTTTTCAAAGCAGCCCATATACAAAAGGAGGAACAGCTCTAAATAAACTAAGAGTCACTGTTTGGGAGACTTCTACTCCATGAATGATTTTTTTTTTATTTTGAATATACTTAACTAGAATGGAAAACACCGTAAAATCAAGTGGAAAAAGCCTGAACGAGGAGCTGAGAGACTCAACTTCTCTTTCTGGCTCTGTCATTAAGTAGCTGTGCACCAGTGGGTCACTCCTTCCCACCCTGCAAGAAAGCAGGGATAATTATCCTTATTTTTACGTCATAGAGTTATAATGACGATCAAATAAAATAACAGATGTTCATGTACTTTCTAAAGTACATAGAGCAACACAATGTATTAATAGATCTAATCTGGCATTAGATTTGCTAACCTAATACCAGAATAGTAAGTACAAAAAATGACTTTAGTAAAAATATTTTTACAATTCAATCATGGATATTATACCCTTTTCTTGCCATAATAAACAATGGCATTCTGCTTTAAAGGATATTTTTATCGTTCATCCAACTTTCGGAGTCTCACTGTGTTCTAGCCTCACTTTACAACTTCTATTTTGTGACTTTTCCTACCTACTGCCTTGTTCCTCTACAGGCAAGCACATCATACTTATGCAAAGGGAAAAGAGGCTTTGCTTGCTGCTTCTACACATGGCAATGGACATGACATTTGATCTTAACATAGGGATTAAGTCATTCATGAGTACAGCTCCAAAAAAACAACTAGCCTTGCTGGTACTACAACATCCAGAAATTCAGAGTTGCTTCTGGTACAGTTACAATTTGTAGTCTGTCTGGCACTGAGAAATCCAACTGCAGTCTCTGTGGTTTAAATAAAATGTATCTACAGCAGCTTGGAGCCATGTTTTAAAATTTTCCATGTTATTTTAGTTCAAGGACAAGCTTTCAAAATTAAAAGAAAACTTTGGCTTTAATTATAGATTAAAAATGAGGGTTTTTTTTTTAAAGGAATGCTATTGTGTCCAACTTTTGGAGAGAGCATTCAAAATAAAAAAAAAATTCTTCCCCTAAAGTAACAATCTTCATTAATATAGGAAGATCAAAAACTGAGAGCATACACTCACACATAAAGACAACATTTTTGTGGCTTTAAAACTATGATAGTCACAGTTCATCTACTCAGTATGATATTTTCCAGTAATTTCAGTTACATTTTACAATCAGGATGCAATACTTTAATAGGCATTACTGCTGACACAATGACAGGACTAATAAAAGGCAGTTGATATTGTTGTTTAACCTCAAATGTAAGAAAAACCTAATATCTTAGAATATAAACTTAGGAAACATAGAAGTTGAGTTATATCCTTCATATAACCAAAGGATTCAATGCAGGAATATTTGAAGTCATCAAGTCTCTACACTGTCTTTAAAATTTGATTCAATTTAAATCTAATGTTTGTGGAATGTATCTATTCTGCAATTCAAGGCACAGCTGTATTTTCTGTGGATTTCTATAGAGTGGCTTGAAGTAGAAGCCTGAAGTCAAATTTACCAGCAGAGGCTGTAAGTGAAGCCTTAGACCCCAGACTCTAGACAAGTGCCAGCTCCTCTCCTGCCCTCAGTGCTCTGGGGCCACTCAGGATGCTACAGGAAAGAATCTGACTTCTTTTCTCAACAGATTTGCTGCCCCCTCCAAGGGAAAAGCTCCCCCTAATAAAGGGCCCCATCACCCTTGTTCTATATGATTGCTTTATCTACTTTCTCCACAGCTTGGGCTCCACAGCTCTCAGGAAAATTGCTTTGGGCAGATGTTTGCTTCCCTATGGCCATTGTTATGTCCCTGGATCCCTTCTCCTTTCTACAGAGATGCTCTGTACTTCCTCCTGGAAGTCTATGGCCTGTGTGCCATTGCCTGTCCTACAGAGAAAGCTCTGTCCTAATTTGTCCTAATGGCATCATCTCCAGCCTTAAATACTCATTCATACTGGGACTCTGAAAAAACTTGCATTACTACAAAGGAAGTGATGAAATAAATTCTGGACTGAAGGTTGTAATCAAAGATGAAGGAGTGACAAGGCTGATAATAATCTTCTGGAATGGAGAAATGATTAGGATGGCCCAGAGGAGTGAAGGGGGCTCCTTTGATACTCTCTCACACATTCAATCATTTAGAGACCTGCACGTTCTGCTTTCAAAATACTGTGTGGGAAATGGGGATGATAGGTGGTACTTACCTCACAGGGTCGTTATGAAGATTAAGTAAGAAAATGACTGGCACTTGGTAAACAGTGCTCAATAATTACCAGCTACTATTATTGTCATTATTATGCCTAAACTATTTTGACCATGCTGTTTTCCATCACCTCACAGACATCAGCTGTCCTAAAATAAAGTCCTGCAATTTTTAATGGCGATTCATTTACTATAGAAGACAGAAGGGGTAGACAGAGTACCTACTATGATTGGTGGGAGGCTGAGCACAGAGCAAGGACATAGGCTCCTTAGGAACCAGGAGGTAGAATAAATCTTGGAAAATGAGGTGGGGGGATCTCTCAAGATATTACCATCTGTGTAACTTTCCCTAGGTTTGGGGAAAAGTAAAAAAAAAAGGGGGTCCAGAGCAAGGCTTTAGAGTCAAACAGATCTGAGCTTGAATTCTAGCTCTGCAACATCACAGCTTATGTGGACAAATTTTATATAACTGTTCTTTCATCGTCAAAGTAAGGATAGTAAGACATATATCACAGAGTTATTGTGGGGTTAAATAAAATAGCACATGAGGGTAAAGCACAGTGCAAGGCACATAGTAAGCACTCAATAAATGGCAACTGTTGTTACCATGTGCAGTAGATGTTCACCATCACACTGGGAACCATTTAGGAATCTACCTTAGAAATACATTGTCAGGGATCCCTGGGTGGCGCAGCGGCTTGGCGCCTGCCTTTGGCCCAGGGTGCGAGCCTGGAGACCTGGGATCGAATCCCACATCGGGCTCCCGGTGCATGGAGCCTGCTTCTCCCTCTGCCTATGTCTCTGCCTCTCTCTCTTTCTCTCTCTGTGACTATCATAAATAAATAAAAATTAAAAAAAAAAAAGAAATACATTGTCAGTTGTCTGATGGTTGCATGTTTGTTAAAATGCCAGCTTCAGGGCAGCTGGATGGCTGTGGTCAGTTGGTTGAATGTCTGACTTTTGGTTTTGGCTCAGGTCATGATCTTAGGGTTGTGAGACTGAGCCCTACATTGGGTTCCACACTCAGAGTAGAGTCTGTATGGGATTCTCCTCCTCTCTCTCTCCCCTTCTGCCCTCCCCTTACTCACACTCTTTCTCTCTTTCTCTCTCAAAATAAATAAATAAAATCTTTAAGAAACAGCCTCATGTTATGAGCTAACATTATGATATTATTATGATAAATATATGTATCATTAAGGAAAGCAAGACTAATCAAATATATAAAGAGAATACATAATGTGCAATTTTTGTACTCATATGTAACTAATTATGTAAATGTCAACTAATTTATTTAGACAAGATTTGATTTCACAAAACCTATCCATAGCAAAGCAGTATACTTTTCATACTTTATAATTAAAAGATCACACTAATTATAATGCTTATTGTCTAAACTTTTGAGATCGAATGGGCAAAACCTTACTTAAATCCCTCTAAGTGATCTCTTCTGGGATAGGCAATATTTTGCCCCTGTGACTTTTTCCCCAGTGTCACATCTGTGAATCTGTTATGTTCCATATTAAAAGTGGCACTGCAGAGGTAATTAAGATTACCAATTAGCTGACCCTAAACTGTGGAGATTATTCTGGATTATCTGAGTGGGTGCAATTTAATCACACATGCCCTTATACTCAGAGCTTTATTCTGTGGGGATACAGGACAGAAAGATTAAGTGTCAGAGGGGAGCAATGTGCTGTTGCTGGTTTGAAAATGCGGAGAACCAGTGAGGGGATCAGGCAACTTTGGTAAGCTGAGAGGCAAAGAAGTGGGGTCCTCAGTCTTACAATCACAAGGAAATTATTTATGCCAATAGTTTAGACAAACTTATGAGTGTGATCTTTCCCAGCGCCCCCAGATAAGAGCCCAGTGTGACTGACACCTTGATGTCAACGTAGTGAGACTATGAGTAGAGAATCCAGTCATGAATGCCAGACTTCTGGCTTATAAAACTCAGAGGTAATAAATGGTATTAAGTTGCTGTTGGTGGTAATTTGTTATGTACCGATATAAAGCCAATACATAGGAGTAACAACTATTCTGCACTTTATAACCACAGTTGTCCCTTTCAAATCCGTCATGGTTAAGTATTAAAAAATACTCCTTTTCTGTCTGTGGCATATGAGCTGTCTGTTCCTAGCAATGTATGTTCCATGATCTCAAGCTGGCTTTCCAGCATTTCTTTCTTCTTCTTCATTTCAAAGCCTTCATTTAATATTTTCTTAGAATAAGTGCTTGGATATATTGCTGCCCATTAGCATCTCCCACAGAGGGTATGCAGGTTTGTTGGAAAAGAAAGCCCTTCAAATCCCTATATTCCAGGAAAAAAAAAAAAAAAAAAACCCTTGTGAAGGGATTTGCTGCAATGTCCGGCTAAAAATTAGCTCTGATATTTACTGTTTATTCTTTTTGCCCAACAGCATATCAACCAGTGATAATATGTAAAGCCCTTGACCTCATCGAAATGATTCTAGTGCTTCAAAGGATATACCAAAGCATTTGCTATATAATCCAGAGAAAGACCCACCCCATAGAGCAGATATTGCCTAACATCATGACAATAAAGTCATCACAAGCAAAAGACTCTGGAAATGTTAGGTCCAAATAAAAGAGGGTGCTACTCTAGGAAAGACATTAGGAACAGTGGCCTATTTTAAATTAATTACTGTATAAATAGCACAGTCTCCACATGTTGACAGCTGGACAATCAAGAATATCCCTGAGGGAAGAAAGAAAACTCATAGAAAAGTATTCTGTGGTCAGTCTACCACTGCCCAGAGACATGAGAATGTGGTGAAATATTCAGTCAGCTTAGCCACAGTCGAACAAACTGAGGAAGAATCTGGATAGCAGAGCCCTAAATAAAGATCATGCATTTTACTCTTTAATAAAAAGAGAGAGAGAGAGAGACTGGAGAAGGGGATTGAAGGAGGAGGGGAAGGTAGGGAAGGAAGGAAGAAAGGAAAAGAAAGAAATTAGAGAAAGTCAAGATATTCTGACATTTTCAAAATAAATCAAATATGTAAATTTTAATATGCAGCTCTTTAATATGATATTTTTGAAATATGATAACAGTTTCTCTCCCATGGCATCTCTTTACTTTGATATATAACTTTAATCAGCTATATTTATAGCAATAGCTAAAAATTATTAAGTAATCCAAGTACAAAAGAGTAAAAAAAAAAAACCTAACAATCTGAAGTATATGATTATTCAATGCTCCATTAATCGATTTGCTTGACGGAATGATTGGGGAAAAGGAATGGAATTCTTAGCCACTTTTTTTTACTTAAAAATTCCCAACAGTACTCACTCACAAAGAACTTAGGTTTTCCACTGGAAGGGTGAAAAGAAAAGTTAGTTCTAGCAAGTCCTGCCACATGCTCAACTAGAGGGTAAAATAGTATCCATTCAGATTTGAAATGGATACTATCACATTTCAAAAAAAATCACATTTCAAAAGTGTAGCATTTATTAGGTCTATGACTACCAACTACTACAATATCATGTCATAATTACAAGTATTTTTTATTTAAATTATATTTACCTTTTTATTTCAAGCACTGAAGTTTGGAAAGTCTTATCATCATAATGTGTCATGTTTATGTACATGAAACCCAGCAAGATTTTTCCAGGAGTTCCCATGTTCCATTCTGTATGAAATTACTCTTTATTTATTATTCCTTTGATATTCAAAATCTATACATAATTCTGAATGTGTGTAAATTCCCACTAAAAACTATCAGCAACAAACATCTTTGAGAAAAACATTTACTGACAACAGTCTATATTACAGAGTTCCCTTTAAGATGGTGCACTGAAGAAGCTTTACTTATGTCTCTCAAAATCCCATTGAAATTATGGGATGTAAATTTAAAAACAAGTGCCTAGCAATGCTTGAAAACAATAAATGGCACCACCATCAAATCAGAAAAATTGAGAAATTCACAAAAGATGAAATGCAGACTAAATTGATGAGGAAATCTACACAGAGAACTACAACTCAAAACAAGTGGCAGAGTGTGGTAGAGTGTGAGCTGCTTTTCCCAACAGGGCACAGAAGACACTACAAGCCAGGAATTTATAGAGAACAAAGTGGGCCATGGGAAGAATCATGAAGGTTACCAGTTATAGAACAGACATCAGAAGAGCTAGCCCATGCTTTTCCTTGCTGAGTCTGTAGAGCACCTCTAGATTACCTGAATCCAGGACACAGTTTCTACAAATGTTCTTTAAACAAGTTAGGGGACCTAGCAAAGATGACTCCTAGCAAAGGCATAAAGGCCATTAAGAGATGCAGAGTAGAGATTCAGATAACTTCTGATCTCTACAGGGGTTATGACTGCTATGAAAAAGGAGTGATAAGAAAAAAAATGATGTTCTTAGAAAATAAAAAACAAGACACCAAAATTAAAAGAAGTAGAAAGGCTGACCAATAGAATGGATGGGGCAAAGCTGATGACCAAATGAGTGATCTGGAAGATAAAGCAGAGATAATTGTTCATGATATGGAGGGAAAGATGAAGAGCATGTGAGAGAAAGTAGAGAACCAAGGGATCCCAGGCCAAGATGATTTCATAGATGAACTCTTTCCAATCCTCAAGATATACAGAAAAACTAATCCTTACGTTGTTTAAACTTTTCCAGAGTAGGAAAAGATGAAGTATTTTCTAGCTCATTCCACAAGCCTGGTATACCTCTAATATCAAAATTGTGCAAGGAGAGTGTTAGAACAAAAGAAAATTATAGATAAAGCTCACTTGAGAATTTTGATATAAAATGATTAAATAAGGGCAGCCCTGGTGGCTCAGCGGTTTAGCGCTGCCATCGGCCTAGGGTGTGATTCTGGAGTCCCAGTTTCAAGTCCCACATCGGGCTCCCTGCATGGAGCCTGCTTCTCCCTCTGCCTGTGTCTCTGCCTCTCTCTGTCTCTCAGGAATAAATAAATAAAATCTAAAAAAAAAAAGAAAAAGAATTCAAGGAGGTTAAACCCTAAGAAACTTACTCTACACAAACAGATTAAAAGAGGACAGTCAAATGGTATTAAAAATTGTGGAATTAGCATCTGATCATTATAATAACCTATTTAGTTATGTGTACATTTTGGGAGTGGGGAGAATCTCTTATTAAATAATCTAGGAATGGAAAGAGAATCCCTTACCTTGACAAAGTGATGACATCAGAAATTTTCTGCAAACGTTATACTTAACAGTAAAATATAAGAAAAATTCCCTTTGATGCCTGCCATCACTACTATTATCCAACATTGTTTTGGAAAATTTGGTCAATGGAATGTAATAACTGGAGGGAGGGAATAAGGGCAAGAGAGAAAAGAGCAGAATAAGTACATAAAGCTGTTACTATTTGAAAGTTGGATGTTTATTCATCCTCTGACAATCAGGTAAAAGAAAATATAAGATGGTATAAGAAAAATACACAAACCTCAACAGATTTCCTATTATATATCAGTGATAAATATGATAATATGTAATAGATTGGAATTCATCCACAATGGAAACAATAAAAATGAAAAAATAAAACATCTAATAATTTAATGAGAAGTATGTAAACCTTATGTAAAGAAAACTATAAAAATTTATTGAATATCCTGAAAAATAATCAGCATAAATGGAAAGACTGAGTGGAAAGATGATATAATAAGGATAGAGATATTCCCCAAATTACTATATAAATTCAATGCAATCCCAGATGAATTTCCAATGAAATTTTTTAAATGAAACTTGTCAATCTTGTCCAAAGTTCAACTGGAAAAGAAAATCTTAAGTGCCTTGATGAGAGTATTTTGAAAACACGGACAGCAGACATTCCCTGCCATATGTCAAAATGCACAATAAGGCTCCAGTCACAAAAACAGTGTGCTACTGATGTAGAAATATTTTAAAAGTTTGGTGGAATACATTAGAGTCTAGAAATAGACACATTAAAAGGAAGGTAAGGTATAATAAAGGTAGCATTTCAAATATGTAAGGAAATGTGGAAGTACTCAGTAAGTTGTGTTGGGACAAATGGTGTTGAGGAAAAAACAGAAATCAGATCACTACTTCATATAATTTACAAAAAAGTTTAGGTAGATAAATGTACAATTTATCTTTATCTTTTTATATACTTGTACAATGTACAAGTATATAAATGTACAATTAAAATAATAAAAGTTTGTTTTTATGTTTTTTTGGGATAGGTCTACCTAAAAATGACACAAGACATAAAGAACACACTGACATATTTAATCATAAGCCCTCTCCACTCTTGGCATCCTAACCTACCCTTAAGGTACAAAACCCTCCCTGGGCAAGGTCCTTTCCTACTACCATGGGGGCTCCTGTGGCCAAGCTCCCTGAAGCTCCTTTGAAATGTTCCTGAGCTCAGAGTCCAAATTTGTAGTGATAAAATGGTATGCACTTAACTATGACTTTGTCAACTGTAGCCTTCTTTTTCTCCCTCTACTTTTTCGCAGAATCTCAGATTTTCAAAGGTATAAAATACTTATGCATCCCCATTTTACAAGTGAAGGAAAACCAAGGCCCTGGTTAATAAAAGAACTTGCCTTGGAACACATACCTAGCTGCTAGCAGTTCAGCTGAATATGGAGCTCCTGGTTTCAAAGGCAATTGGTTTCTGCTCTTTCCACATTATAACTTCCTGTGGCCTAATCTACAAGTGGCTAATTTTCAGGTCAGGTATGGAGGCTTACTACAGAGAAAATTTGAACCCAATAAAGTCATTTTTCAAACCACATATGAAACAGTAGGAATTTAACTATAGTCAAAATACAGATTAAACTTGTATTGTTTCCAGAGTCCCTACTCATTTATACCATAATTTTAGTTAAAGTACCTGAGAGACAGGATGAGATCAAATAGAACATAGATCATTTGCCTTTGTCTTTTTGTTCTGAGCTTCCTATTAGCATTTCACTGAGTGTGTATGTCAGAGGGTGGGAATTAGGAATGGTATTTAGGGGTTGGTAATATGTCATGAAATCATAACGTTGAGATTTTTTATATTTTCCTAATGAGAGGAAAGTTATTGTAACTATAAACTAAATTTTACTGCTTCAATCATAGTAACCATGAAATAGTCCTCAAACACCTTTCAAGATAGTTGAAAATTACTATTCCAGATGATTTATGTTTGTACTTTTTAAAGCACATTTTAAGAAAAAATATAAATAAAAAACCTCCTGAAGGAAAAAAGAACACAGGTTAGATAAACCAGAGGCCCCATGGGTTATGAGTAAATCTGAACTGGTGCCATTTTTCTGGAAAGGTCTAAAGTAAAGGAACCCAGGAGACACAATAAAAACTAAGACAAGACCAACTGCACTACTGACAAGGTTGTGAAAAAATTCCTTGATCCAACTGGATAGATTTAGCAGCTCAGAAAGAATTGAGGAGTGGGGGGGAACACCAAGAGAGATAAAATGAAGTCAAGACAATGATAAAAGAAAATGCAAAACAATGGCAGTCAACCTCAGTTGCAAACTAGCAAAAGCTATGTGGGTTCTCAAGCAGCCACAATATTATAACCATCTAGTTTTGTGCTCAGGCGAAGACATCACACCAAAGGCACTTGGCACCAAATAACTTCTGGCCAGGGATTTTACATTTAGAAATGTAAGACCCAGTAACATTTAAGGAATTCCCCCTCTTGCCAGATAGCCATCCTCTTGCCCTGAAGCCATGTGACAAATGATCCTGAATACCACGTTGCCTTTTATGCATCTGTTGTCTAAATCAGTGTAGAAACTGGAAGGAGAGACTGAATTCTGGCCCTTAGCAAAAGGCTACATTTTAGTGTCATAATGACAGTCTTGGCAGAACAGGGCATTCTTACTTGAAATGTCTCTGCCATACTAAGAGCTTTGTCCACCATAACCTGAACCTGGCTTGATCGAAGGGACTATCAGTTCTAAATTTTAAATACACAATCAACTATGTGAAAATTTAAAAGAAGCAAACTGTTTCTTGGAAATCTCACTTCATGAATGATTGTCTCTGACTACTTTTTAGCACTTGAAAAGGTTTCATTTTCATTTGTGTTGTTTTCTGTTTTTATATCACCAAAATATTTCTCTCAAAATCACCACTGAAAACTTTTTTTTTGTTCTTTTTATTTAATGACACTTGATCAAAGGCAAAATTGCTTTTGTGTACTCTGTGTGTGTGTGTGTGTGTGTGTAGTGTAGTGTATAATGGCACCAAAAAGGGAATACATTCTTTCTGTCAAAGATGTTCATCTTGGTCACTGTATCAAAGATGCTCTAAAGCACTGAAGCCGGTAGGCAAGAAACTGTTTTTAATCCTCTCTGAAGTGCAGGATGGCAAGAGAGACACAACATGCACTTGAGAGCATCCTGGCCACAGTGCCATCACTTCAGGGTTGCCCAAATCTGTGAGTATTTTCATAGCTTGCTTTTCAGACTGGAAAGATCTAAAATTGTTGGAAATAGATGAGCAATGTTGTGCTTAAACCTGAGACTAGTCTATCTTCCCCAAACCATTTTCAATTTGGGTTGTTATTATCACTCAAGTTTTTTTCTGGCCACTATCAGGTAAGGATTCAAGGTCTCCAGTGTCCACACAAGGCAGAAGGAAGATACCACTGGTCATTTTGAAAAGCCACTTTGTTTTCCTAACTACATCCAATTTCTTTCACCACTATGACTACACACACATGCAGACACACACACACAAACCAGCAGTATTAAGTTTCAGGCGTTTTCTGCAAACTATTCATATTTCCCTTAGTAACCAAAGGATGACCCCTAGGTAACGATGCCTATTACAGCCTGCAGTCCATAAACATATGTAAAGATCTTTCCACTGCAGCCATTAAAATAGAGAACGTTTTTTAAATGAACATATACCCTGCCTAAGTTCTCAAAAGTTCAACAAAAAATGACTTAAGTATTTACTTTTATTTAAAAGTAAAAGTCAATTAAGTACCTGAAATTGCCCAAAGCAATCAGACTTATTGTACCAAGGATCTGGATCATATCTCCAAACAACTAAGCAACTCATCCAAAAACACTAACAATTTCAATGCCTAGAATAGAGCCTAAAACAATTTTCTAACCTGCAAATTCAAGAATTGAACTAGAGGAGCCATTAAAGTTCACTCTTGGATTTATAAAAATATCCTTGACTATTTCCTTCTTTAGTACAGTGAAAATGAGAGAAATTGGGTAACAAAGTTGTTAAAGAAGAAAAGGAGAAAAGGGGCATTATGCAATTGTATTTTAAACGGCCTTCCTTGACCTAAACTGAAAACTAAGAGAAAAATTCAAAATTTGTAAAAGAACCATTTCTTTTGTGAGTGAACAAAATTGTTACTTTGTTGCTTCCTCAAAACTCACAACTATAAATGATATAATTTCTAATAGAAAACAAGAACAGGAGTTTCCAAAATTTAAAAGTACCAAAATTCTGGTCTGGAAGAAAACACGTATTTATTCTGAGTAAAAATTCTGTTACATCAACAAGACACATTTTGACATAGAAAAATACCTGTTTAATTTTAGAAACAAAGTAGGGAGGCAGAAGGGAAAAACTAACTGCAGTTAACCAAAAAAGAAAGAAAGAAAAGAAACCACTTCCATATTCATTAAATAGAATGTCTTGTTATTTTCACAGACAGTAAAAACTTTTTGACATCCTTTTTAGTCCCAGACTGGAGAAGTGTCAATGGATCTTATTTGGTCTCTTCTTCAGTGTGTAGAGTTTACAAGCCTAACCAAATTTAGAATTAGTGGGAGTTATGCACTTATGTTCCTTATACATAAGAGAAGAAAAAAAGGCCCTTTTATGCCAGCTTTGAGCTGGGCTTGAATTTTTATGACTTATTTAGAAGCCCTAGGGAATGAAAAAAAAAAGTTTCTTAATGGAAATACTGACACAGTCTTAAATATAGTGACATGAACAAGCACTTCTATGAAACAGCACCAGGATGTGACTGACCACTCCAGCAAGTTTGAAGTGAAGACAGTTGCAGACAATTGATGATAACTGACTGAATGACATTAGGAAAGTAATGGCAAGCTAGAAAAATCAAAATTTCCGGTTGGTAAACTTGTTTTTAATAGGAAAATATGTAAAATGTATGGGATCTTTACTCCAGTAAATGGAGGAAAAAGAAAATGTAAAATTTTTGCATAGATTTTCTTCAATTGTTACCGGATTAAAAGTAGTCATTCTTAAAAAGTCAAAGCTGTCATATCAATCCTGAGAGATGTAGCGAAGAGTTTAAATCAGTGGATCTAAATCTTGGTTTCTCAGATCTTACAAGGCTATGTACTAGATAGAGATATACAACAAATACTTGTTTTTTGTCTACCTGTTACACTTTTCATTCTTTGGTGGATTTCTAAAAATTAGCTAGTCTTTTCCATTTATCATCATATTTTCCAGAAAGTCACTTATTTACTTGAAAATTGGGTTAGTTTCATTTTATACTTTCTAAATTACTATGTTGAATCTCTTAAACCTCTCGAAGTTTTCAGCTACATTTTGTTTAGCATTTTCCTCTGGCTTTAACTTTTTTCACAATTGCCTCTTTTTAAAAAAGCTGTTTAAACTTATTCAAGATCATTTTTTTTCTCTTATCATGTTCAGGGACACAGATCAACATGTATATGTGTACATTAAAATGTCCTTTATAGTTTGGAAGGCAAACAGACCAGATCATTAAAACACTAACTCATTTAAGAAACAGTTACGGGGCAAATATGGGAAAGACACTGTATGAAGTGCTAAGGGGGCTATAAAATGTATAAAACACCACTTCAGGACCCCAGAGAACTTTTAAACACATAAGGCAGTGAGTATCAGCACAAAAGAGAGACAGAATACCGCTGTCTTTCAGAAAAACAGTGTGTCTAACCTTCCCACAAATGTGTATTAGTGTTGCTATCATACTTAGGTATCGGATAGAAGAAATGTAATATTTGTTACAATGTAAAATGTTCCCACAAATGTGATTTAGTGTTGCTATCATACTTAGGTATCAGATAGAAGAAATGTAATGTTTGTTACATTGTAAAATGTAAAAGGAATGCAAAACGTACATTTTTAACAATGTAAAAGGACAGAAAACATTAGGACTAAACATAGTTCTAAAAAATGTGTATATTTTCTAAACCAAACTGCCATAGACTTCCGATTTGTTTGCAAGCCATATGGTATAGGGGCTTTAGGTCTCAGTATTTACATTTATGGTTTTTCAGACTCTCATGTAATACCAAAGAACAAAGAAAAGTGAAGGAAAAGTTACCCCTGAAGAAATCAGAAGAAATCAGAAAACTGCTCATGCCAATAGTTGTTCTTTTTTTTTAAATTTTTGTTTGCCATTACTCTCTCAGTTTTTAACAGTAGATGGAACACTTTTGCAATTTCATTTAAATTTTGCAAGTGAATTCATAAAGGAAATTTAATTTTAAAAAGCAAGCTACTGTTAAATACTCCATATGATGTATTTGGCTTTCATCATCACTGATAAACATTTACAAATCTATGGTGTTTAGAATATCGTGCTTAAGTTTGAATGATTCTGGAGTAACCTCACGCCTACCCGAAAGTCAGAACTTCTGTAGATATCATTTATAAGATTACTGCTTTGGAATAAGTAATTAGGAAAGAACCCTTTTCAAATGGCTATGAGAAAGACATCATTCTTTATTCAAAGATATTAGGGGCAAGTTTAGGATTGTGGTTAATTCTGAAACTACTGATTTGAAAGGGTGGAATATATAAAAAGCAATAGGAGGAGGTAGTTTAGAGAAGAAAGGATATTGAAGCACACCCCACATGCTGTGTTTAATATTATCATCTTAGGAGAACAGACAATTCTATATTTTTAAAATCAGTACTTAAATTTCTACTTGGAGATTTCACTTATGATGGAATACCTCATTCCCAGATGGTGTTTGATAGGCAAAGTATTATTGTAGTAAGGATACAAGACAAGAAATTGGATAACCTTTCAAGTATCCTTTAAATGTCACTAACTGGGCTCGTGATAGAGGGTTTTATTATTCTCCGCTGAAGTACATGAGCAGTCATTTGCATGCCAGGAAAAGAATGTCTGGAATAATCCAAAAGGGCAAAGCTTAGCTCTTTCACTAAAAATAAGGAAGTGACAGGCACAAAAAGGGAAATAAAAGAAGATAAAAGTATCCAAAGCAGACTTACTAGTCAACAAATCCCATAGAGAAACTACTATGTACACAGAAACATACTATTTTAACAGCTGGCTCTTGACAAAGCCTTCTCTTGACTACCATGAAGCTTTCTTTAAGCTACTCACAAATACAAAACCTAAAATTGATGAAACATATAAATTAGTAGTGATTATTCACTGTTGAAAAAGATCTGCCAAGACAGCCCTTTAAATCTTTCTTCTGCTTCATGTAACTATGGTTTCTTTGTTGAGCAGCCTAGCACAAAGCACAGGGCTCCAGTGAGCCTAGGATAGGGCCTGTGTAGAGTGGCTCTTAATATTTTTGTACATGGAATGAATGCATGAAAGAGCACCTCATACATGAGAGAACTGTATCTCAGAAACGTACCTGTGAAAGTCAGCTTTCCGAACTGGGAGTGCACTTCTTCAAAGAAGCCATTCTGTATAAAGTTAAGGTTAAATCCCAGGCTAATTCAATGCTTTTTTTTTTTTTTTAAGATTTTATTTATTTATTCATGAGACACACAGAGAGAGGCAGAGACAGAAGAAGTAGGTTCCCCACAGGGAGCCTGATGTGAGACTGCCCCTGGACTCCGGGATCAGGTTTTGAGCCAAAGGCAGATGCTCAACTGCTGAGCCACCCAGGCATCCCTAACCCAGTGGTTTTACTGAACTCCTGAGCATACCTGGGTTTTTACCACTGATAATGCCCTTTACATTCTAAAGTACTTGTGTATGTAGGAAGAGAGAAAAAAGAACATCATTAGCTGAGAGGAAATGTTTGAAAATGGCATTTAGCCTCTGGCATCCTCCCAAACTTATTTTCTACTTCCTATTTCCTCTTTCCCTAATAACCAAAATCCTTAGTTCTGTCATTTTGCTCCAACTGTGGCAGGCCATCCAAATGGCCTCTACCTTCCAAAAAATTCCATGTAGCAAATAAATGACTTCTTTTTTTTCTCTCAATCAAAATCTCCATTTCTTCAGGGATATTCACCTCAGTCAAGTGGAGGGGAAGCTAATCTAATTAATTCACACTACCATAGGAAAAGAGTTCTATCGGCCTGTATGTTTTTGCCACACCACATGTGTCTAATTAAGAGGGATTTTAGACAGTTTAACACGATGAAGTTTAAACATTCAGCCTGTGGGAGCTGGTTAAATTTATGAATTATATACTAGCAGAGCAGTGGGGCTCAGAGAATAAGCATTCAAATGTACTAGCCATTTATAAGTTGATCATTTGTGAGCTGCAAAAAGAAAGAACATAACAGGGATTTGTTCTCAAGCCAAGCAAAAGAAGGGGAAGAAGTCTACCCGTTTTACTTCAAGACTTGCCTGATTTTTCCCCTTGTCAATAGACTTCTTAGAAACCTCTCCTTTCTCCTTCAGTAAAGAAGGAAATTTGTTAGGTTTTTGAGGATAAATCAAACTGCAATGCAAGTTAGGAAAGGCTCCAGTGAGGACTCACTGTAAGGTGGCACAGATGGCACATAGCTCCTTCATGGATGGTCCCATCTGGAGAATATCAGTACTGATTCAATAGAAATGGAGGTGGATATTAAAGCTAGTCTTCATCCTGATACCTCAGAGAGCAGACTCACTGAGGGACTAGAGGGCTCGAGGTCAGTTTGTCATGGGGATTCACTCCATCACATACCTGAAAATTGTCATCCATTAACCTAACATGATGAACAGTAAGATGAACAGTATTGTAATTTTAATTTAGACATAGACAACACTGAGTGACTAAGTTTTCTCAAGTATTATTTAGCTGTATTTAGAAGCAATAACCTTAATAATTCTAGTCAATTCTTGTTTAAAGATTTTATTTATTTATTCATGAAAGACACACAGAAAGAGGCAGAGACATAGGCAGAGGGAGAAGCAGGCTCCCCAAAGGGAGCCTGATGTAGGACTGTATCCCAGGACCCCAGGATCACGACCTGAGCCAAAGGCAGATGCTCAACGACTGAGCCACCCAGGGGCCCCTAATCAATTCTAATGTTATAATTTCTGCTGTTAGAAAGAAATATTTTAGCCAATACTTATTGAAAGCCTATTTTGTCCCCTGGGGGAAAAAATCTTTTTTATCCCTTGCATGATGGGGAGACTGTAGATTACAAAAAAATGTTTAATGTCTACATAAAATCAACAAAAACATGTTTGCATCTACTTTGATGTTGTCAGTCAAGTGGAGAGGAAGCTAATCTGATTAATACACACTGACATAGAAAAGACTTCTATCCACCTATATGTGTTAATTATGATTACTACTTTATAATCTAGCAGGCTTCACCCTCCTAGAATTTACAAGAACAGGTGAAATGAAACTCAGTGATACATTATCTTTCCACACACCAACTCTTTCATTTGGCTTTTTTTTATTCAATTATCATTAATGGAATGAATCATAAGATACTAAAAATGGGTGAGGAAATGGATACAATTCTTTTTTAGCATAGATAAATTAATACACTATGTTTAAAGGTGATCTAGTCTTGAAAAAGAATTTAAAAGATGAAATCTTTGCACTAGGGACACCTGGGTGGCTCAGTGATTGAGTGTCTGTCTCTGGCTCAGGGTGTGATCCCGGGGTCCTGGGATCGAGTCCTGTATCATGATCCCCACAGGGAGTCTGCTTCTCCCTCTGCCTATGTCTCTGCCTCTGTGTGTGTGTGTCTCATGAATAAATTTTTTAAAAAATCTTTAAAAAAAGGACAAAATCTTTGCACTACTATAAAACTGGGGTGGAGGAGGGGAGTGGTATTTAATAGCAGATTGAGAGGATTTCTTTTTAGGCAAAGAAAGAAAGATATAACCAGAAGGAATTGAAGGAATTCAGAATAAGCCTGTATGCCAGAGAAAACCATAGCAGTTGCTCAGAAAGTATTTATTGAAATCCCCTGTTCTACTATTTATGCTTGAGTGGTAACCCAGCTACAACTGCAGCAACGTTGTCGCTCGGTTCCCCCAGAAGACAGCCATTTATTATTTCAGGCTGAGATTTAGCAGACGAGTCTTAGACCACCAATCTTTCTCAACTCTCTATCCACAAAACCAAAAAATTTATTTCGTTCTTTTTAAAGTTCATACTCATGCATGCAAAACCAGAAGTTTACATGTCTAGGTTGCTTTCTCATTGTTTGCATAACTAAAAAATAGGCTTTTATTTAAAAATAGAACTTGGCAGATGAACAGGCCATTGATTGGATATTTTAATAAAAATAAATGGCCAAGATACTTAATTTCGAGAAGTATCAACTATACAGGCAAGTTTCCCTCTTTGGTTTTCTACTTTATCACCTTTGAAAAGAGCATGCATTTTCAGAAGATTCATCACAATGTGTAAATTTCAAATTTGTTTCTACTGGGTAACATAAAGAAATTTATAAGAAATTTCACAAAATAATAGATCTTCAATTATTCCACCTAATCAAAATTAATCTTCATTGTTTCAAAAAATCTTCCTTGTTTTTGTCTATATATATATTTGTACTGTCATAACTGCATTCAATGTTTCCACAATTTTAAATTGTTTTCCACTTAACCTTATGCTATCAATATTTCTCATGTTGCTTTAAAGTCACTATCAGTATTATAAATAAAAATGTTGATTTTTATGCTATTCTAATCTAGCTTTGAATTAGAATAACATTTACATTTTTAAAAACTGACATACTTCCCATATTTTTATATGTTCCAGAAAAATGCATGAAGGATGAGAATTAATTATTTCTTCAAAGTTTGGGGGAAAAAATCCAACAAATCTATCAAATCATATGTTTTGGGAACAGGGTTTACTAAAATCCTTGACTTTCCCTGAATTAGTGATCATTTATAACTTTTCTCATTGTAATTTTATAATTTACTTCGTGTGGATATTACCAATTCATTTCATCTGCACATTTATATATAGTATATTGTCAAATAACTGTGCATAATACACCACAATTTTAAAAAATATTTTTAATGACTATATATTGATTGCTATATCTCCTTTCTCATTTCCAACTTTAATCTCTGCCAAGTTTTACCTGTTTCTTTTAGTATTGCTTTCAGAGTCAACTCTTAATTTATTTTTCAGCTTTCCATGTTAACTTTTTCATTTTATTTTTATTCTTTTTTCAATTATCTGTACTTGCACATTTTGACGTCCTATCCCTTTCTATCTCTGTAAATAAAATTAATGAAGCTCTGAATTATCTCCAAGTTCTGCTCTGGTCACATTAGTTAGATGTTAGTATGTAATTAAAAAATTTTTTTTTATTAGCTAAATAGTCTTTATTTCATCTTTTACTTCTTACTAGACCCAATTATTACTTACAAGACTAATTTTGTATGTCAGAGCATTTGGAGTTGTTTTCAACCTTGAAGTTGGAGATGCAAACAGAAAGTGAAGTTAAGTCTTTAAAAATGTATTGAGATTTTCTCTGAATCCTTACAGATAATATATCTTTTTTTAAAAAGATTATTTCTTTATTTATTCATGAGAGACACACAGAGAGAGAGGCAGAGACACAGGCAGAGGGAGGAGCAGGCTCCCTGCAGGGAGCCCGATGTGGAACTTGATCCCGGAACTCCAGGATCATGCCCTGAGCTGAAGGCAGACACTTAACCGCTGAGCCACCCAGGTGTCCCACAGATAATATATCTTGTACACATTTGTAGACACTTGAAGATTTCCAGTTAAATAATCTGAAAGGTATATTAAACAGACCAAATGTAATTCTTTTATAAAGACCTATTGCCCACATATCAAGCTCCTTACAAGGACTACACTCAGTATCATTTGTGTAGTGTTTAGCAGAGGGCCTAGAATATCATAATTGCTCAATAAATGAATTGTGGCAGTATATGTAATAATTAAGAGTTATCATAGTCTTGTAGTAGTTATGTTCCTCCTACCCCTTACACAGGCTAAGCTGCACTACTGATCCGGAGAAGAGTTATTAACTTGTGTTTTTGGTCTGGGTTTTCTTATCTATGATATAACATGGCAGGACTAGATGCTTTCTAAAGTTATTTCCAACTCTAAAATTTCTAAATCTCATTTGTTGGCATTTTCAGGATCTGGACTCTATCTGCACCAGATGTAGGTCACACATATCCTTTGTTCTGAAGCAACTTGCTCAAACACACTCTTTACGAGCAAAACTCTGGAAACTGAAGTGAAGATAGAAATTTTTACCAAACTCACTACTCCATCAGAAAGTTCCGGACAGGCAGAAATCAATTCATAATTTTTGGAATAAAAGTAAAAATTTCAAAGCTATTTATCAGTCTTACTTGTGCTTTCCAGGAATAAAAGTAAAATTTCCAAAGCAATTTAAGCCCGATCTACACTTTTCCTTCACATGAGTCTTGGCACCCATGCTAATTTGTGTTCATTTTCCATCACTATTAGCAATCAAAGAATTTAAGAGAAAAGATGGAACACAAAGTGTTTGCATGGCTGGCTATAATTCAGGGCATTCCTCCTCCAAGAATGTATATCATTGAGATTAAAAATGAGCATTAAGAATGAAAATTCTCATCTTTATTACTAAGAGTGAAAAACCCAAGTAGACCATCATCTACTAACAAGTACATCTGGTAATTAAAAACAAAACAAAAGCTTTCAAATTAAATTATGAGCTATATGTGAATAATCTCTTATAAAAGCAGTAAAGATCATGCCATTATACCTGTTGAATTTGCTGCAGTTTTAGTTCTATTTTAAACAAGGTGTCATGAAAAGCACAGACTTACCTGTACGGTAGACAAAGTTGCCTTCGGTTTCTGATGATGAGGGAGACACCAATTCTTCCTCAAATTCATTGGAACTAAAAGATCCCGAATGGTTTCTTTGCCTTGTCTTTCCCATCATGGCAGCATTTGTGGCCATGACATGTCTCAAGGAGTCGTTAAGGTAACGATTCAATAAGCTGCTCTTGTATTCGGGGGGTGATACGTAGTCCTCACTGGCCTGTGACTCTGGCCTCACTCCAGCTTTTATGACTGAGCTTTCACTTTTAGTCACAGGATGATGAACTGGATTATTATAGCCCCCTTCATTTATGTGGTTTCTTGGAGGATTTTCTCCATCTAAGGGAGAAAAATACCAATAGGTAGTACTTACATATACTATTCCCTGTTATAGTCAATCATTAAATATATACATAAATAAAGAATATTTAAAGTATATTAAATTGTCTTTGATACCCCAGGTTAATTTTTAGGGAAAGGAAGCAGGAATCTATGTAATCTCTCCCTATGGTATCTTAATTTTAACGAATTTCACAGAAAATGTTATTCTGACACATGATAAATCTATAAACAAGAGGAAGCAGCCATATTCTGTTGGTCATTTATAGAATTGTAAAAATGAAGTTACTTCACGCAATAAAAAAGAATCATTAGAGTACCATCATATTTAGTGGAGTCAACCTTAAAAAACAGCACTTGGGGTGAACTTCTTATTAATAGAGGGAAAGCAAAATAAAAATATTAACAAACCTTCAGAACATGAATCATCGCTGCTTACACTAAGTCGCTCAGCGTTTCCTTGAACATACTTGTTGTACAGTTTTATTCGTAAAGCCCAGCTTAAATCTGGCTGTCGAACGGTATTCTTAAGCCGACGTCTTGCATTAGCAAACCAATTTGACACCTAAAAAAGTTTTATTTTTCAATTAACAAAACAAAAAATATTACCCATCACATATTACTTTCCCACAAGGGACCTAAGCCTCTCACAGTATCTCTGATCATTAAATATTCTCAGAATGCAATAGTACTAGACATTCATTCATTCATTCAACAAATGCTGAGCACTTACTACAGAGACTGAGCACCTACTGTGTTCTAGGAATAATAATAATTAAAAAAAGAACAGGCTTTGCCATCAAATGCTCAGTCTAGTAAGAGGTAGGATAGTGTACAAATAACTTTAGTATAGGAAAGAATGTGATTGAATGGCTTAAGAGGCATTAAAATAAAATGATACAGGAATCCAAAGGAAGAAGGGGTTACTTTCATGTATGACTTAAGACTTCATGAGGAATTAAGTGAAACATTGAAGGAGTGTGTCAGGTATAATGGGTAGGAAAGTGTGTTCCCAATAAAGAGGACTTGAGAACAAATATAAGTCAAATTCCAGAGACATTGTGGTGGGTGAGGAAGAGGGAAAGAGTTAAAAATGACCTTGAGCCATTCCTTTGTAACCAAGAGAAGGACAATGCCATTTTGAGAAGGAAAGTAGAACTGTTTATGGGTGAAATGATGTGCTTGGTTTAGGGAATGATTAGTCTGAGGTACTGGAAAAGCATACAGGTGAGATGTGAAGGAAGAAAGCAAAAATGATATCTGAGACTCAAGGGAGAAGAAAATCAGATGTGGGTCAAATGCACAGAAGTGTCGGCGGCAGCTTTGAGTAGTCAGGGAGATGGCTGAAGACCAAACCCTGGAAACCTCCAGAGATCAAAGAGACAGAATTATAACAGAGAAACTAGCACAGCAGTCAGATACAGCAATCAGAGAAGTAGAGAGAGAGAAATGCCAATAACACTCAGCTTTTTTTTTTTTTTAACACTCAGCTTTAAGTTGAAAGTCAAATGCTTCCAAAGAAAATAGCTGAATGCAAAGAAACAAACACTGCAAAACAAAAGAAAGTTACTTCCATTTCTTTTTAATAGATACTATTGTATTTCTGGAAGTTAGAATGGTGCTTGAGATTTCCTTGAAAATATCTGGCTATCATCAGGAAAAAATATATGTAAATAACCCAAAGGGCCAATATTTGCTTTTAAAAGAATGATATATGGAAAGAGAATTACGTCTTTCTGCCAATTTTTTTCTAGAACATGAGTCCACATTACAACAATAGTTTGTGTGGCAGTGCTTACGTTGGAAGTTTCTTTTTTTTTTTAGAGATTAATAATATAAACCTACAATTTTTACATATTTCTCAAGACATAATTATTGAATGGGCCTATGGTGAATCCTACTTTTTAAAAAAACAGAACTACATTTTTTCCCTCTTTGACTCTACAAGTTTTTAAAACATGGTGGTTTTTCCCAATTTACATACACACACATACACATGCACACACACATATATACAGAAAATATATCATAGGTAATATATATCCAATATTAATTACCTTTGAGTCTTAAGTAATAACTGTCCCCTTAAATTTATGTGCATTGATGTAATAACTCACCATGGCATTCCAGAAGTTTTAGTTTTTATCAAGCCCTCTTCCTATCAAGTTGTGCTATTATACTATGATTTAATATGGCTTCAATTTTTTTAGTCTTCTCCAACCTCTAGACAGACACCTTCTGCAAATACTCATTCAATAAATATACATTGAGTAGTTCTTGTGCTCTAGCTATGGTGGTCAGTGCTAGGAATGTTAAATATTAGGATAAACTTCGTCCCTGCACATATGGAAGGATTAGTGTGGAACTATGTATTAACTGAAATACATGGGTGAACATTTACTATGGAAGCACAAAATGCCTGGTCTAGTCTTCAAACCTTCCTCTACTCTCCAAGTCATAGCCGAAGTATTTATTCAGGTTTTTGTTAGTAGTAACTGGGAATTTTAGAACTTTTTTTTTCTGGATTTCTCTATCTTCCATTCTATGCACTTGAATGAATCTTAACCATCACCATCAACTTCAAGTGTTGATGTACCATTATGATTTAATTGCTTGACTTCTTCAAATCCTCATCAATATCTTGTTATCCTATAACTGTGGCATAATGTTTTCCTATTCTGAATTTGCCAAAATCAAGTGTGAATCTACAGAAGTCACTTAACTTTTCTGAACTTCAAACCCTTCATCTATAAAATGCATTAGATGGTTCCTAACATCCTTGCCAACTCTAAAAACTAAGATCTGTGAAATACAGTCTAAGCTCTCCTACAAAAGTGTTAATTTATTCCTTTTATAGTTGGTACTAATCTACCTTCTGCTTTTGACCACTGCCCTTTTGGGGCAATCAGACATGTGTGTTTATGTCTTAAACTTTAGCACAACCATCATATAGTACAGTGTAATCCAATTCTTACGTGACTCTGCATATTTTTATTTAAATGCAATGGCCTTCTAATTTCCAAGGACATTAAGACTATAATTCTAACATACAAAAATTGGGACCTTTGAATATCATGGTGGGATTACAGTTTTTCAAATACAGGGGTCATATCCTTTTTATGTTTTATATAATTAGTTCTTACCATAATATATTTATCACATGTTAGAAGATTTTCCAAAAAGGTCTGCTGATATCTAAGATGAGCTGTCTGTAACCTGATTTCATAAGTTTGACTGGCAAGCAATCTGCTAATATATTCACTCTGCCAGTACTTTATCACTAGAAATTTACTGTACAATTTAAGGTGTTTAATATCTGCTTGCATTGTCATGTAAACAGCAAACAGTTGGTTAACAAATTTGCATAAATACTGTTTTTCTTTTCTTTTTCTTTTTTTTTTTTTTTTTTTTTGGTCCTGATGCACTAATGCAAACTCCATCTGTTTCACAGAAGGTAAAAATACCAGTTCAGATTTTTCTACCTTCAACTTACTATGGATTCCTTCAGGTTGTCATGCAAATCTCATTAAATTCTATTTTACACGAAACAGGCCTCCTTACTATGGATAGGTTCTGCAACATCATTTTGATGTCAAACTCAGAGCTTAAGAAACAAGGTATTTTATAGTGAAAACTTGGAGAACCAAATATCTAGAAGTTGGAAGAGAAAAACTAGTAATTTTCATCCCTACTTTAACCAAGGTGTTTACATTCATCGTATTGACAGAGCAATCATTATAGTAAACCCAAAGGGATAAGCCAGCATCTGTCCACCTTTGAACATACAGAATTAAAAAACTTATTCTGAGTTACCCAACTGAAATATTGACAACCTCATTTCTATTCCATATAGTATAACACTTGGAATAATGTAGAAAGACCAATTTGAAATTTTGTTGAAAATTTAACAGTTGCTATAATCCTTGCAGTTGATAACTACATACATATTCCGGCAGAAGCACTCACCAAGCAAAAATGGAGTTATGTCAACAGAAGGGGCAAAATCTTAGAACAGAGCAGTTTTAATCAATGGTACATTGGTATGTTTAGCCATTATCATAGAAATGTGAAACTTCTATAAGTAAAGGAAACATTAACACCCAATCATTAAACATAATCTCAAGCTCAATGTGCATTGCACTCTGCATTGGGATCATGAAAGAAGTCAACTCAAGGAGACAGTTCACTCTTATAATCCAGAAAAAATATAATAACTATGTTTTAAAATATATACACATGAACAATGGGCAACACTGAAACCAGATATAGCACCCATCTGTCCTTCTCTGAAAAACTTCTTCCAAGGCAATTATTCTGCAGTATGCTCTATATCCTACAATAATATAAACCCTAAATGCATGCCACTTTATGTCATTCCACAATAAAGCTCTTCACATTTTGATAATACAGAGTATATTTTTTATAATGTTTAAGCAATGGGCAGCCACAGAGATTAAGCACAATGGAATATTTTGGTTGGTTAAAGTACACACACACACACACACACACACACACTACCTGTTAATTTTATGGAAATGTGTATATCTCATTAGGTAGTAAGATGTCAGGTTAACAACAAAGAACTCTTTTAGCTTCATTTGTCAGGGATAAATAAAATATAAGTGTAGATTAATGTCCTTAGTGCTTCTATTTATCAGAAAAAGTACCTTTTGAGGTGCTAAAAACATTTCCTCCACTAAAGTTTCAATTCTATGCTTCTAGGTTTAGTGGGACTGCTGACCAGGTTTTATGTTCTTCCTTATCAATTTAAGAGTAACAAAACAAAGCAAAAATATGTTTTATGGAAAGCTTAATGGCCTGATACACAGCCAAAAGGAAAATGTTAAATGTGAAGGAAATTATCAAAATACAAGACACTCTAATAGTTAAGGAATAAAAGTTATGTTAATTGCTTATTAACATCAGTTATAGAAACAGAGACAGAAGGTACTGCAATAAACAAGAAATAGGAGTTTGGAACTAGAAATAAGGGGAACACCCCATATTTATTCACAGACATTAAAAATATGACATATTTCCAGACATACTGAAGATGATAAAATGAGTTACATTCATGCCGTTGTATGGAACCATCATATAGCATTAAGGATAATGAGCTGCTCCCTGTGTATTCAATGGAATGGATTTAAAAACTAGAATATCTATAAGATTTCAAGACATTCTCTAGTTTTCAAAATGATACTTTGGAAAGCCACATGGTGATTATAGCGGTATTCCCCAAAAGAACCTATTCACTCTACAAACATGTATGAACAGTTTATGGAAAATACAGTGCTGGATAACATGGGGAGTGTGAAGATGAAAAAGACATGATCACTATTCTCAAGAAACCTGACTCCACAGTAGAAATTTGTTCACTGGGAGAACGTGATTCATTAAATAGGGCTCTAATTTGCAGAGATCAAAAGCTTTATTCAGCCCATAGCTTTCTATTTTTCCTCCAGAAGTGTAAAGTATTTACATAATTTATTTGGTTTCCCAGAGAGTCAGAATTTGCTTGAATGTTGAATGTATGTCTGACTTTCACAAACTCCCCCATACAATGCAATATAAGTGCAGCTGACCCTTGCACAACACAGGTTTGAACTGCATGGAACCACTTATGCACAGATTTTTTTTTCACCAAATCAGTAGTATTGTAAATGTATTTTCTCTTCCTTATAATTTTCTTACTAATATTTTAATTTCTCTAGGTCACTTCATTATAAGAGTATGGTATATGATATGTATAACACACAAAATATGTTTCTATCGACTGTTCATGTCATTGATGAGGCTTCCAGTCAACAGCAGGTTATTAGTAGTTAAGTTTTTGGGAAGTCAAAGCTATATATAGATTTTTGACTTGCAGGAGGGTTGGTATCTCTAACTCTTGGGTTGTTCAAGGGTCAGCTGTAGATAGATACGTATGTATACATACACACACACACACACACATATATATACAGATATTCTTACATGGATATCTTATTATGCCTCATTGAAAATAACTGGACCAAAATTGGATTATTATACTTAAAGTCCCTTGCCTATTCCACACATTTTTATTTTTTCTGTTAATCACTATAAAGTTCCAGAAACCAACTTCATTTGCTATAAAAATTTGAAAATCATTAAGCAGGAATCACTTATTATTATAAATAATTATCTTCGCTTCACTTAAAAATCAAATAATTTTGTGCATTTTTATTTTCTGAGGAGTAGTGTAAGAGAAAGAAAATACAATGAAAATATAAAGTATAATTAGAAAACCATAATAGAGTTACCAAGCTCTTAATGCAGAAAGAATGGTTATTTGCATTTGAGCTATCATTATAGGTAGAAAATAATTTGGTTCTGTATTAAAATTATGACTGCTTGCATTGCAACTCAACAGTACTATTGTACACAAAACTTTAAATGTCTCTGCTAATGACAATGTTACTTTTCATAATTAAAAAAAGTCTAAATATGCCATATGCTTTCCGTATAAAAGGACGGCAAGCATTAAGTATGGAACTGTATGATATACCAAATTAATCTAATGTTTTATTGCTGACATCATTGTGAAGTATTCAAATAGTTCTATAAACTAGTGTATTTTCAAAATAAATAGCATACCTGTTTAAACTGAAATTTGAGCATATGTATTTATTTTCACGAGTCAAGTTTTTCTGACTAGAATCACTGAAAATTCATAGTTTTATGTTAAACAGATACTGAGCCAAGAACACTAAATAAATTTTCCCCTCCAGTGCTACAGCAAATCACTATTAATACTATTGCCTGTTAACATGAAGCAAAACAGATGTTATTCTCTACAATTGTATTCTGAATATAAGCAGACAAATGCATATTATAGTTTTAATAAGCTTGAATACAAGTCAACTTTCATGCTTTGTCAAACTTTCCAGCAATTCCTAAAATGTCAACCTTCAATACTCTGGAAAGCAAGTTTTATTTTATCTAGTAGTTAAGTATTATCTTTTATTTGGGGCCTCCCTCACTATAAATTTAATGGAATGACCAAAACTTCACAAATGCAGTAATGTAGTTGCTACTATCATACATGAAACTTCTCAGCTCACTTACCTCCTCCTCCTGTTTCTGAATAAATTTGTTCTGTTTGCATGTATAAAAGTTCATGTCACCACACTTATTAAAGAAGTCTGTGGTGCGTTGGAAAGAGCATTTGATCTGGAATTACATTATTTCCAAGACTACTTCTATCCCTTAGTAACATTTAACTGCCACAGTGCCTTGGTCACATCACCTGTAAAATGCTCATTACTGCTCTAACTCACCATATTTTGGGGGAATATCAAGTAAGATTACGTACGGAAAAGTCAAATATAAAGAAGTGTTGTTCACTAGAGAAGAAACAAACCTGCACCCTTTCTCTGCACTTAACAAAGTGGTAAACCAACCACTTGAAATTGGCCTCTTCTCAACCCCAGTAGAAAGATACCAGCAGCAAAATTGTGTGGATTCTAGCTAATGCTCGGGATGCCTCTTACTTAATAAAATAAATACAATTAAATTAAATTTTAAAAAATCCACCTCTTGCTCTTCCTCTCCATCTCTTGGCTCTATTAGTCAAGGTAATTCTGAAAGTCAGCCTGTAATCGACCTTTCATGTGGGGCCCTAATGTGTAGTGCCTTTGTTTGTACACGGTTCTCAAAGTTTCAGCCAGGGCCAGCAACTTTAGTATCCTGAAAACTTGTTAGAAATGCAAATAATTGACCCCACTCCAGACCTACCCCTGAATCAGAAACTCCCGTGTGGGGCCTAGCAGTGTGGGTTTGAACAAGTCCTCCAGGCGACTCTGATGCACGCTCACGTCTGAAAATCACTGCAGGTCGTCCCATCCTACCCATCTATGCATGGCACCTTGTCATAACTCGCAGGTGACTTTTCACCTCCCTCCTTCACAAAGCACCACGCGTCCCTCCTGCATCGAGCACGAGCACTGAATCGACAGCTCAGATTGAGGGGAGACCCAGGGCAGGAGCCCGAGCCCCAGGACGGGCCTCCGCCGACCCCGTCCCACCGGCTCGGCTCGGGAGGCGTCAGGCGGGGGTTGGCGCAAACACGCCGCGGGCCGGCTCCTCGGCCGCCGTTACGTGCACGAGCGTCATCTGCGAGCCGAGCGCCAAGAGGATCTTCTCAGTCTTGGTGGGGTACGGGTTGTCACGGTGCT
Organism: Canis aureus; assembly: GCF_053574225.1. Lineage (NCBI taxonomy): Eukaryota > Metazoa > Chordata > Mammalia > Carnivora > Canidae > Canis > Canis aureus. Next base: position 152,935 of record NW_027554461.1, on the reverse strand, counting down.
TGTAGAGCCACTGCTTCAGGGGCCGCGCCATGTCTTGCAGGGCCTGCCGCTTGTGCCTCACCTTCCCGCCATTCTGCCTGGCCCTGAGCATCGGGGGAGGGGGAGGGGGAGGGGGGAGGGGGCGGCCCGGGTGAGCGGCGCCGCCCGGCCGCTGTCCCCGGGGCCCCGGGGCCCCCCGCGCCTGGACGCCTGGACGCCTGGACGCCTGGGCGCCGTAGGCCGCGCGGCCCGCTCTCGGGGGCGTCGGGCTCCGAGGGACGCGCCCGCCCCGCGCCCGCCAGCGGAGGTGAGGCAGGGACGGAGCCGCACTAACGCGCATCTCGCTTTGAAATGGCCTGCTTGCCGCCAGGGGCACGTGGCGGCAAGGACACTGTCTTGAAAGGCGGGAGAGCTTGGCCAGCGGCCAGCGCCTAGAGCTGGAGGGGACCGGACGGTTGTTAAGCGACCTGAGGGAAAATGGTATTTAGGCTCCGGATCTCGCAGCGGGGCCGGCCCCTCTCCCCCGCGCCCGCCCTAGGGATGGGCCCGGTCAGGGTGCTGCCAGCTCTCGAACGTTCCCGTGGGGAGCTCACGCCTGCCTCTCCCGCCTCTCGGGAGCTTCCCGAGCTCAACCACTGGACGGCGGGAATAGAGCAAGGGATGCTGGCGGTCCTGCCGCCCCCGCTCTTTCCCACGGAGCTATTTTCTTTGATCCTCTGGACAAAGGGGAAATTCTCCACGCAAGTGTTTGTGGAGGAAGGACGCAGAACCTTAACCCCCCCCACACACACACACCCACACACCACCCCAGGGGCCTTTTCCCGACTGAAGGGAGACTTTAAAAGGTATGGAAAGCTCGGTCCCTGAGCAAAAAGCACGTTCAAAAAGGGAGGGAAGAGGCTGAAGCAGCGCGGAGCCCTAGGAGGCTTCGGCGCTGCGCTCCCCGGCGGCTCCGGGAGGTGTCGCCGCGCGCCGCGCCCTGCGGCTCCGGGACGGTCGCGCGCCTGCGCCGCAGCTTCCAGGACTTTCGCCTCCTGAAACACTTTGAAGTGCAACTCAACGCGAAAGGACTGGTAGTGACATTTCCACGAAACCTAATCTCTATTTCACTAACCAGCAACGCCGCAGAGCAAGCAGCTGATGCAATCTTTCAGGTGGAGACGGCCAGGACGGCCGCCCCTCTCCCGCGGGGCGCTCGGGGAGCCGCCGCGACGCCTCGGCAGCCGGAGGGAGCTGCCGGCCCACCCGCGAGTTCCCGCTCCGCAGCGGCCCCTCACCCCACCAAGCCGAAACCCGGCGCGGCAGGCCGGCCGCCTCCACCCCCCCCCCCCCCGCCCGGGCTCGCAGCGGGCCCCGCCGAGCCGCGCGCGCCCGCGCCCGCGCCCAGGGCGCCCCGCGCATTGGCGACCTTGCCAACACCTTCGAGGCAGCTCCGAGGCCCCGTCGCGACAGAAGATGGGGAAGGCCACGGGGCCGGCCTGACCCGGGACGCCCTGACCGCTTGGCCCTGCCCTGTTCCTTGGCATCGCGCTCAGCCCCCTCTGCCTAGCTCTCAGCCGCGTCTGCACCCGTGGGCCGGAGCGGGGCAGGCAGCCCCCACCCTGAGATGCAGGTATCGGGGCCCGAGGGGCCGTCCCAGGTGTTCTCACTTTCCAACAAGCCTCTTGTGAGCTGTCCTGATGAGCTGATTCCCCTATATTTCGAGAAACTAATGCTCGAGACCAGGGGCGGAGACCTTCCCTCCCGGGGACTCTGGGTCTCTAACCCAGGGGCCTGGCTGCCACTTGCACGCCCCGCGCCGCTCACCGCTCCCACTGTCCCGGCTGCAGGCGGGCGGGGGTCCCGGGAGGGTGCGCGTACCCAGTCCTCCGGTGTCTCAGGCCGAGGTTGTCCTTGAGGGGCGGGCCGTCCGGAATGCCCACCTCGGGGCGGGCGTGGGCACTGTCCAGGACGCCACCATAGGGCCGGCTGCCCCGTTCCCGCTCCGCAGCACCGCGGTCCTCAAAAAGCACGGCGCCGCTGAGCTTGTTGAAGACGATGGTGTTCATGGTGCGCGCTGGCAGGGGCGCGCCGCGCGGCCGCAGCGCCTCGAGGCCTGGCCGCCGGGAGCTCCGCAGGGCTCGGGTTCTAGACGAAGAAGATGCATCACGTTACTCGCTCAGTGCTCACGGCCCAACGCGTCCCGAGCCCCGGGCTTGGCCGAGGCTCTGGGCCCGGGAGCCGAGGGGAGGAGCGGGGCTGCGGCACCTGGACACGGGAATCCTTGCTCTCCCCACCTGGCTACACCGCTAACCCGCCAGCCTCCCCTCCCCCCCAACCCTGCTCGCTGGGGGGACAGGTCCCTACCCTCCTTCTGGCCCCCCGACATCGAGTTCCCAAGGAACCTCAACCAGGAATAATTTACCTGCGTTGGCAAAGGAAAGTAATTCCTAAACGAGTTCTTTTCTTGGTTTTAATCTGGAAGAACTGCAATCGGGTTAGCGGAGCCCGAGAGGCGCGGGGAGGGGGGTGTTGGTTCTTCAGGCACACGGAAGTCTAAAGCATCGCGGAGCTCCCACTCGGGTTAGAAGGAGGGATTGGAAGGAAGGGAAATTTGGGGGTAATATGAACGACTACATCTGCAAGTCCCGGTTAATGAGTCCCAGGCCACACTGGGATTCCGGGGATTTTCATGTTTTCTAGATCCTGGATGGTTTGGCTGAAACCCCTGCGTTCTAATTCTGGCTAAGGTCCCTGGGGGTAGGGGTGAGGGCAGGGAAAGTCAGCTCACTCCAGAGCTAGAAAGTTAAGTGGCGTCAGAGGCAAATGCACCACTTTGTGTCCCTCCCCCCCACCCCCGCCCGCTCCAGGACGCGCAGGGTCCCGGCGGGTCAAAGGCGCCGGAGACCCGGGCCTCCCGGAACCCGCTGTCAGTGCGGTCCTCTTCCTCAGCGCGGGTGTGAGCCTGGAGCTCGGAGCCCCTCCTCACTCGCCCCTCTCTGGAGCCTCGGGGAACCATTTCAGAGGTTGCATAGGTGTCAGGAGCGGAAGGAGGCATAGCGGTCCGCGCACCACCGAGCCTGCGGCTTCCATCCTTGGAAAAAGCTTGCAGCTCACCTCCGGGGTCGCGGCGGCCCCGAGCCTCTGGCCGCAGAGCGCCGGCCTCAGGTTCAAGCGCGCGCCGCGGCGGAGCAGTGGAGTTACCGCCCCCATCACCCCGCCTCGCGCCTCGGGGTAGCTCCTGTTTCTCCCCAGCCGCCTCCGCACTCCTGCCAGCGCCCCCTCACCCCGCCCCGCCCGGGCCGGGGCAGCCACCCCAACACCGCCAGATCTTCTGCCTCGCAGAGCGCCCACACTCGCCAACGCCCCCTAACCCCGCCCTCCCGCCGCCACAGCAGCGGCCACGCGCGACACTGAGGACCGTGACCACAAAGATTGAGAGACGGCTACCGTCAGGATTCCTGGGGAGGTGCAGCCAGCCTTCTGCGGAGTGCTCAGTGCACTATAAGGCTGAGTCCTCCCGCGCAGGCAGGTACGTGTCTGGAGTGTGCCCACAGCCTCGGCGAAAAGTGTCCAAGCAAATTTCCGTGCTTGCAGCCCCTGTTCTAAGGTCAGGACTAGCCTTGGTGGTGGTGGTGGTGGTTTTTTTTTTTTTTTTTTTTTTTTTAAATCAGTGCGCGTAGTGCTTTGCGTTCACGCTGAGATGTTTGTCCAACACACCCTTTCCCACTCCGACTGTGTCTCTCCGCCCCGTGGTCCCATAGTCAACGGCGAGTTTTTCCAGGCGACTCCGCCGTGAGGTTTGCCACCCCGGACCTTTTCCTGGCTGTCCCAAGCCCACGCAGAGGTCGCAGCCACAGACACCCGGCGCAGTCTGGGTCTGCAGGCTGCAGGCGAGTTGGGAGGGGGCTGCAAGGGTCCGAGAGCCGGGTCCGGAAGCGAGGGGTTCGGGGCGTGGGGCGTGGGAAGCGCAGCTGCCGGCCCTCACCCGGCGCCCAAGCGCAGTCCCCAGCGCCCCTTTCTGCTCCTGCACCCCCCACTTCCCCTTGCCCCGCCTCGCTCCAAACTGTCGCTTGGGGAGCTCCCTGCGTGTGGAACTACCGCACCCGACGCCCGCGAACAACTGTAAAGCCGCGCAGGAGCGGCCACCCCGGGGCGCGGACCTCGAAGCGGGGTGGGGGCAGGGCGGGGAGAGCCGAGGGCAGGAGGCAGAGGGAACGCGCCCCCCCCCCCCCCCGGAGCCAGGGCGAGCCGCGCGTCCCCCGGCGCCGAGCACGACGCGCGACCCGAGGGCTGTACCTGTGGCGGTGCGGCCGGCGGCCGGCGGCAGGGCGGCTGGCTCTCCCGCGTCGAGGCTAGGCGCGCTCCCATCCCCGCCGCATGTTCTCGGCGCGGGCTCCAGCGCGCTCACCGCAGCCACCGGCGTCCTCTCGGCTTTATTTACGCAGACGGGCGCGCGCGGCCCGGGCACAGGAATACCGAGGCCTTCTCATGTTTCTTGACTGCGCGGCCCAGCCGGCGAACATCCTGCGGGCGCGGTATCCACGTTCCCGGGCCGGCGAGAGGAAGCCTCAGCACCCTCCCGGCCGCGGGGACTGCCGTTAACCTCGCAGACGAGCCGCCGCTGTAGGCGCCGCCGGGGAGGCCCCCCCGGCCCCCCTCCCCCCCCGCTCGCCGGGTCCTCCCCAGCGGGGCCCGGCTCTCAGATCCACCGGCCCCGCAGGCGCAGAGCAAAAGGGGCTATTTCCTTCACACTTAGGGGAGAAATTGGAGAAGCCGCAAGTAGCGCTCGGCTCGGGCTCCGGGAGCTGAGAGACTGCGGTGCAAATCCCGCGTCTTAGCTGGCCCGAGAGCCGGAAATTTAGCCACGCGCGGCCAGCAGGAGAGTGCGCTGCGATGCGCCCTTCATTTGCTTCGCGATTAGCGGGAGAGAAGTTAGAGCTCAGGTTTGTGCCTCTAACGTGCGAGCATATCACGGGAGGTGCTTGCGCCCCGGGAGCTTCTTTTCTGGTGTCACCGGGCTTCTGAGGTCCGGGTTGTCTCGGATCCAGGCGCACGTCCCGCGTCCGAGGCCAGGGCTGGAGAGGCTGCGCTCGCCGTGGACACAGGGGTGGAGGGAGGCAAGGCTGGGGCGAGGCGAGCCCAGGTGCCCAGCCCACGGTGACCCAGGTAGAAAGAGAGGGCGAGCCCAGGGCCAGGGACCTGCATGGAGGAAAGGGCATGGAACTTGGAAGAATCCCGAGCTGGGACACAGTGCAAGGAGTCAGAATGCCTCTCAGATTCCCTTATTGACGATAGTTCTCTTCCCACCATCACCCTAAATATAAGAGTAGCGAAAGCTGTAATTTGGGTGCAACGGTGAAGCTCAGAGCTTCTGGCAGCCTTGAATATCCTCCAGGCGCCGAGCACGAAGCCGCCCGCGTACTCGCCGCGGGCCTTGCCGCCGCAGCGACACCTTCATCTTTTTGTAAGAGCGAAAGTAGATTTTCCCAAACCTGAAAGTTATGACATCATTATTCTTTTCTCCTTAAAGGTGGCTGGTCAGCTCTGGGGCAGAGGCCCACCTAAGCATCTTCCTTTTATGGCCCTGGAAGTGGTTAAATATATCTCTATATTAAAGCTACTATTTCCAAGACTAATCACACCTTCGAATTTTCCATTATGTTATCTCCCAAAATACGCGATGGCAAACCCGGCAGTGGCACAATCTAAAGCAGAACAGGACGAAGGTTTAAGTTTTTGCGCGTTAGGCAGATAAATATTATCATTTGAGCACATTCCCCCCTGTCCTTGTTTTCCCTTCATGTATAATTTGAGGTTGGAACGTTAGCATTTTGTCATTGGGGCCGCACTTGACTTGCTGAAGTGTGAATTCAATATACACATCGGTCTACAGAACTCGCTGTGGGATTTAAAGTCCCATCATAAAATTTCAGCCACAGACTTGCAGCGAATAAGTTTCACAACAATTGATAAATTGATAATTCACAGGAAGAAAGAGAGGGATTCTCTCCTATGGCTCTATGATGGTGGTCACCAGTCATTATAATGAAATCAGCTGTAAAACGCCCCTCTGACATCTATTTTGGTCAGCTGTGCTGTGTAAAGCAACAAGCATGTACTTGGTTGCTTGTAATTTCATTGTACAGTACTGAGTTAGGGAGTAGTATATACTGCATTTTGTTGTTTTAGTCTTAACTGCATTTACACAATTTTAAAATGCACTTAGAGGACTTTCATCTTAGATATATTTACGTATAAGATTTGTTTTCTTAAAATGTGATATAAAATATACAGCAAAATAATCTTTGTGTGAAACATTTTTTATTTGGTATAGGAATAAATATACACACCTTTGTCTTAAGTCACTGAAAAAGTATTGCAGAATTATTTTAGATTATAGTTTAGTAATTAGAATCCATTTTAAAATGAAAAAAAAAACAGTGAAGGGTTGGTTTTTAAATGAAATCATATGGAGGATCCCTCCATAATATACAAATGGGCATGTGTTTTCTGATAGACCAAAATTTTTATTTTTGCAAGTTTCATCCTCTGTGCAAGAATAAAGTTTCTTCTTTATTTTAACCCACAGTTCAGACACAGTTATCATTATATTAAATTCCACCTCTTCTGAAGATGAATTTTACTGAGCTTCTAATGCTATGTTGTAATCTCAGCATATGAAATGCTGCATTATAATCCTCAGAAGCAAACCTTCAAGTTTTAGAAAACATATCAGAAGACCTAAGAGAATATGTAGTTTGTGGGAGATGGCCATGTGCAGGTGAAAGAAAAAACAGCTTAGGCCAGAAGTCAGAAAATTTGAGTCCTAATCTTAATTTTGGTTAGTTTGATCTTGGTTTAGCCTGAACTTACTAAAGCATAAAAGATGAAGCTATTAAGTTTTCCACAAATTTGCCATATGCTATTATTAAGATTTTTTTTTAATGTGAAAGCAATATATTACTACTGCTAAAGCTAGAAAAATGTTAAGTAACAACATTTGGCAGAAATCTTGATTCATTCTGTTAGACCTAGAGTGTCATTATAAACATAAGCAATTTTCACTTTCTAATAAAAAAAAAGCCTTCATTTTAAGCATTTTGGTATTTTACCAAGGAGCCTGACAGTTCAGAACAAATATTGATTAAAGTTTTTGAAAATAAGGATTGCTTTTAAACTCTTTTTTTCTAGTTATTACTTATAGGCAATGATATAAATTACAAAGCCAGGGAATGACTGTCACTTCCCGTCCAAATGTTATAAAATAGTAAATTTATGAACAAATAGCAGGTTCACCTCACACTTGGCCAGTGTGACTTGTAGAGATACATGTCGAAGTGCATAAGGGAAACAGCGAAGCCCATAGTGAAAGCCACAGCTGCAGAAACGTGGTGGGTGAGCCAGCAGAAATGGGAGCCTCCAAATTTCTCACAAGGCATTTTTTGCTTTGTTTATGATTTAATTTTAATTGCATAAATAATGCAGGATAAATTCTCTCTGAGAGGGCCTTCTCCATAAATTCACTCACAGCCAAGGAACAGAGTACAAGTGAAAGTTCCTCGTCAGCCAGCTCCACCCAGTCACGTTCCTGGGTAGCAACCACCAAGAGGTGGCCACTGCTGATTTGATGTGCAGCCTTTGGCTCCTTCTTCTCTGGGTTCACATACATGAATGCAAGCAAATCATCATAGTTTCGCTTTCTGACCTTTTGAAATAAATGAGACCATAACTTATGCCCTTATATAAACATACACAGACACACAGAATTAAACTAAAACTCGCTTTTTCATTCGATTTCATAGAGAACTTTCATATTAGGACATATATATGTAATTCCGTATTTTTAAGTCTTACATGATGCTCCATAATCCATTTAGTCATTCTCCATCATCATTTCTGCCTTTTCAATTCTCACTATAATAAACATTAAACACCTTTGTTGGACTATTTCTGCACAAGTGTAAGCATGTTTCTAGGAATCGCTATACAGATGTGGAATTCCTGGGTTGAAGGAGACATGATTTAAAAATTTTGATAGATATTTCCTAATTTCCCTCCAATCTATGCCCCTAAAGTCCCCGTTTGCTGACGTGCTACATAGCATTTCATATATTTGGACATCATAATGTTTGCCAGTCTGATGAGTAAAATAGTGTCTTATTGTGTGAGAAGATTTTCATTTGTTTATAAGCCATTTGTATTTCTTAATTAAAGAAACTTGCTTATAATTTTATTAGATGCCTTGTTAATTTTATAAAGATCCTTTATAAATCATTTTTCCATGATATATATGTTTTATATAGTGCAAATATGTTACCTGGTCTGACATCTGCCTTTTGCCTATTTTGATTTTGCCTTATAGGGGGTTTAAAGGTGAATATAGGTCAATAGGTCTGCATTTTCCTTTATGAATTCTTGGTTTTGTGTCTTCCTTACAATTTTGTGTCTGTATTTTGTGTTTTTATTTTCTTCTAATGGTTTTAAAAAATTATTTTCACTTGGCTCTTTAATCCTCTTGGAATTAATCTGTATATGTTGTGAGGTGGAAATCTAACTTGATTCTTTTCTCTTCTTCAGTTGAATAGCTAGTTATTCCTGTGGTGTCCCTTAAAGAGTTTTCCCCCACTGATTTGAAATTCCTTTTCTGGTGTACATGGCGAATTCCTTTCCAATGTAGATTGGTCTAAGAGATGTTGCAAAACACCCAAAAGGCTGTAATAAATTTAATCTTCAAAATTTTAAAACCATCTTGCGCTCCAAAGACTTCCAATATTATTCTGTTTCTAATTTCAGAGCATGTCAAGTATCGAAATAGTAATATGCATGGCCTGGTTATGGTTCTAATTTAGAAGGCTAATTCAACACTGTTCTAGGACGAAGCTGCCTTTTATTTTGTCGTGTCCTGCTCGAAGCAGGAGAGCAGTTTCGGGCAGCCATAGTCTCCAGAGTAGAGGACGGCTGTACAGAGCTTTTCAAATGCATCACATAACCAAGTGGTAACTGACCACCAGCAATATAAGGTTATTTGTAAAAGTGATGAGTCCCTGCCATCCATCATTTGAAAAAGTAAAATGCATCTTTTTTTTTTCTTGCTCAATACTTAATGGAATGCGAATTACTTTTTTTTTTTTTTTTTTTTCACAAAGCAACCAGTCAATATGAGAACCTTCAATCTGCTTGCATATTAGTCGAATTCACTCTGGACAAACATGCAAATATTTTGTTGCCAACACTCCTCAAAACGTTAGCTACATAAAAAGTACAGAAATACAAATAATGAACAGTCAGTAGAGCTGAGATCCAGGTGGGTTAATGTTCTTCTTCTACTTCCCAGAGCTTGAGACAGGGCCTGAAGTAACCGTGAAGCACTAACACTTCATCTTTTCGTTTCATTCCAAAATATCTTCGGTAGCCACCAATAATCACAGAGTCTCTACTCCATTATACACATGAAAATATACTATATTGTGGAATCTTGAGGTGAAATCTGGAGAACGTTTTGTCCTCAAAATGTGCATTGAAATACAAGAATTTCTCCCAGGAGACTATTCTATCTTGAAAATCAATTTGCTTGCATATCAAAACGTGGCCATTTAAATATAGTGAAGACTTTTGATCACCAGCTAGTATGACTCTATGTTTGGAACCAAATGGACTTCAGGTACTCAATAGAGTTTTAAGATGCAATTACTCTATGTACTTCATGCTGTATCAAGCTTTTGGCTGACCCCACCACCCCATCCATCCTCCCTGCTTTCATTTTTATTCTGTTTTCATGTATGTGTGGTTTATTTGAATAAATTCACCAAAGGAATGCGTGTGAGCAAAAGTGATGTATTCAACTTTTGCTTAATCTGCTTAAAAAGAAATTGCTTGTCTTCTTTAACTCTTCCCTGTTACCAAGGGCTGGAACACGGATGTGACAGTGACCCACATCTATTGATCAGATAACAACTCAAAGAACAGCAGAGAGTCACAAGATGAAAGGAACCTGGGGCTTTGAATGGACCACATGGATGAGAGCTTCCGGGCTTGGGCTCAGATAACTCTTTCTGGGAATGGCTGGACAGTAAATGTGTGAGGTTTTGTGGGTCATAAGTTCCCCGTTCAACTCTGCCACTGCAGTGTGAAAGCAGCTGTAGATAATGCTTGAGTATGAATGAGTCAATGAATGAGTGTTGCTGTGTTGCTGTAAAACTATTTAATGGACACCGAAGATTGAGCTTTATGTAATTTTCATGTGCAACACAATATACTTCCCTTGACTTTTTTTTTTCCAGTCATTTAAATATGTACAAACTGTTCTTACCTCAGGAACAGAAACAGACAGCAGGCTAGATTTGACGGGAGGTTGATTTTGCTGGCCCCCCGCACCTGGGCTATTCAGCTCTGGACTCTTATGAGGGACCAATAGACTTCCCCTTCTTGAAGTCACAGTACTTTGGGGTTTCTTGACAAAGGGAACTTAGCCTATATGCTCCATAATGCACACCTGTACAAAGTTACCGCCAGCGGGCTTAAGCAAAGCACTTTTAGATGACTGGAGGCTTTCCCAAACAGAGGGAACTCAAAAGATGTCAAGAAAGCATGCTTTCTCCCCTCTCCTCCTGAGAATGTGTTAAATATGTTTAGAGAATCAGCCTAATTATTTTCACAATATTTTTAATGCTGTTCTTTTTGTATTTTAACCCCCTTTAAAAAAAAAGTATTGACATACCTTTAGACACGGTATTGTTTGGGTTTTGATGCTTATGTTTTTTTTAAGTCATGGAAAAATGGTGATTAATTTATAAGGATTACTGTTTTCTAGCTCACTTCCTCCTGCCTCTCCCCCAAACCCCACAAAATTCAAACTATTTTTTCCATTGTTTTCTTTTAAAATAATCAACAGTAAACATTTATGGGACACCTGCATGCAAAATCCTGTGCCAAGAACTGCATTGAATTTGATTTAAAAGACATGATCCTTGCCTAGCTTAGAAACTTGTTAAGAAAGCCCCAGAAAACAAACATACCTCATCTAAAATGTTCTAAGGTGTCTGATATAAAGATTGCTTGAATCCAGTAAATCTGTAAATCATCTGTAGAAATTGCATGAGGGAGCATAAAGACGATAAAGGGCCATTTTATGTGTCTGCTAAAAATTTTGTAACCATATTACCAACATCCTTCCCGAAAACATGCAAAAAGATCATTATTTCAGAAATTTGAGCCTGATTGAAAAACAGCATTTTCACCTCTTACATCAGACATTTTCAAGTTTTATGCCAAAAACCTCTGGGTTTCAAGAGAGATTTTTAGGGCTTCCATTGGAAAAAAAAAAAAAACAAAAAAACAAAAACAGCAAGAGTAAACACAGGAGTTGTTAGCTCATCTTTCCTGGTCCAGGCCTTCCTGAAACCTGCCTCTGGTCCTCCACCTTTACACTCTTTTGGAAAACTCTTGAAGGGAGAGGGGGTTTGGAAGAGACGAGTTTTGAGAATAAACTTGTCATATGTGGCAGTGAGGTAATTCTTGAGAGAGAAGCCTCTACCTCTCTCCTAAGACCAATTCTTGCCCAAGTGTCTCGGCTCCAGACTACCCCGGCAGGCAACTTATTGGGGTGGAGTGGTGGAGTGGAGCAGTTGGGCCTTCACCTAGAACTATACAGTGATCCTAAGTAATTAGCTATCTGTTTGTTTTGATATTCATTGATCTTTGCTAAGTGTGCTTTGATGTTGTCAGCTACTACAAATCCTGTTTTAGAAGGGAGTGTGGGCTATACAAGAAAGGGAAAAGGAAAAAAGGTGTTTATGCCAATGAATTGTGCAATTTAAATAGCCCAAAGTCTAGGATAAGAGAAGCCCTGTAATATCCAAATATCACAGTTTTTTTTTTCTTGGACCTGCAGTAGCGGTCAGCTCAAGACAGAATGTCCTAATGCTGCTCTTCTGGACTCTTATAAATGGGGACATAGTTATGGAATAAAAAAATTTACATCATATGCACATGGCACTTACTACATGCCCATGTACCATCGTAGGCACTTAACTCATGTCATTCTCACAGCCATCCTTTGGGGTAAGCACCTATTAGTGCCCATTTTGTAGAAGAGGACGCCTAGGCCTAGAATTGCCCTAAGTCACGGGTTGATCACTGGTGGAGTTAGGATTTGAATGCCGTCAGGCAGGTGCCAGAGCTCATTTGCTGAATCACCTAATTCTGACTAACCGCCTCTCTGAAGGTACGCTGGAAGGGTAGAGAGAAAGAACGTTACTTGACTGCATCATTGTAGGCACAGCTAAATACGTGGTTGCACACCTTTTGGCTCCTCATGCAGCAGCAGGAAATTTGACACCAGTGTGTTTGCTTTCCTTTCTGTATGTGACCTTGGTGGGGAGCAGATAGACTCTCAGTGTCACCCAGAATGTGCTGACTTCCCACAGCTCCGACATCATTGCAAAAGGCTGTACTTCCTGTTAAATTTCATGTGTGTGTTCACACTCAAAAGCTAATAACTGCTGACTCTTCTGTGGGTTCTCTCAATCTGGAGAACATCCTTCCTACCAGGCGGTGAAGTGGTTCAGCAATGAAAAACAACATACTTTGGAACACCCCCAGCGATCTGGAAATGTTGCTCTGTTATAGGAATAGACACAGCATGATTGTAAGTGGCATATCCCAAGTGGGGTGAAAACCAGTCGTTTGACTGAGAGGCCTAAAGAGATGATAGTGGCTCCTACAACTTCATGAATTTCTTGCTGTTTTGTCTTGTCTTGTTTTGTTTTGTCTTGTTTTTGTTTGGGATAGCTTCTAGGCCTCCCTCTAATATTCGTGTAGTCCAAGGCAAAAGTACAAATGGACGCCTACACACCATATGTCTAAATATTTAAAAGTTACAAATCAAGCTAAAAACACTGTTAAATAAAATATGTCACATCCCTCTACCTTGACAACTATACTATCATGATGAAAAATCAAAAACTATTTAAAGTTATGATTTTTCTTTGAAAAATATTGAAGACAAGTTGGTTTAATTGTTACTGCACATGTCTGGATGTTTTGTTGTTGGACTAGCAATGTTAAATGAGTAATAAAATGAAAGAGACACAATTTGTAATTTATTATGTATTTATTTAGTTAAATTTATTTTCCTTGTCTTCATTTCAGTAAAGATCACTGTGTTATTATGATCGATATGCTCTCATAACTTGTGTTCTGAAGGAATTCAAATAAAAAGTAATTCTACTAAAAGTGTCCAAGATATATTGAATATATGAAATAAGTGAATATATTTTCATCAAGAATGTACATTAAAGCAAATATAGAAAATTTTAGGTTTAAAGTTATTTTAATATAGTTTATATATTTTTAATATATATTGTTATGAAGTGCTATTTCATTCTAAAACATTATATGTAACATTCAAATAGAAAAGAAAAATTAATAATTAATGAATATAGGGTTTTAAATAAAGCTGAAATTTTATTTAATATTTTGGAAAATTAATTTAGAATATTCCATATAAATAAAATTATCTGTTCATGCTAGTGTTCAAGGCATAGCTGGTTGTCAGTGTAAAGTATTGATATCTGATTTCATGAATGACAGTCTAGATCTACACACTTATCAATCTTTAAGTGTTATAAATTGTTTAATATTGCAAAATGTTCTGTCACTGCCAGGTGCAACCACTGCAAAGATTTGCTAAACATTGAATATCTTGTATTGGAGAAGCAAGAAAGTGATGCCAGGCACTTCTGGAAAACAAATACTATATGAAGCAAGGCTAGATTGCATTCAGAGGATTTGCTGAGTTGATTAACTTATCTTTTCTCTCTGCTCTTGAAAGAAATGCTCACCTCTAATGTTCTTAGCAGGATAACCAAAACCTTTCCAATATTTGGAAGTGATTACCTTTTATCCTCAGGTTATACAACAAACAATGTGTAGAAGAATTCCTATGGGCCCTGAATGGTATTGGTCACAACAGCAGATTTTTTGGTTTAAAGTCATTCTAATGAGTGCTAAGTCCTATACAACAGAGGCACTGTGTGCTCTTTAATATAGTTACCTGCACACATGTGTGTGATGTAGGTACTTTCAAAGAAAGGTTCAGGACAGTGGCCCCTTGCCTGGGTCTAAGGGTGATACTGGTTGTTTCGAGTGCTTTTAAATTTTTTGCATTTATTTACGTACTGATTAACTGACTTCTAAAAAATTTATTAAACTTGGGTTCTCTGATGAATCAAAATGAAATCACACTTACTGAATAATTCCCATGAGTTTATCCTCTGATGAGCCTACAATGATTAATGCATGTGACAACACCTGAAGTGACAGAAAGGAGTGTCATTTTTAACAGGGCAACATACATTTTTAAGAGGGGCAATTATTACAGAGCCGTTCTTAGGAAACAATATTTTCACTGAGGGTCAGGGGATTATACACTTGAGCGAAGTCAGCTTTTCTGTTTTTTTTTTTTTTTTTTTAAAGATTTTATTTATTTATTCATGATAGTCACAGAGAGAGAGAGAGAGAGGCAGAGACACAGGCAGAGGGAGAAGCAGGCTCCATGCACCGGGAGCCCGACGTGGGATCCGATCCCGGGTCTCCAGGATCGCGCCCTGGGCCAAAGGCAGGCGCCAAACCGCTGCGCCACCCAGGGATCCCGCGAAGTCAGCTTTGCAAATTATTTCCCTTAAGATGAATGAGGAGACAGCTGATTATGGGCACTGCATATGGCTACTACCACTTACCAGCCTTATTCACAGGCAATCATGAGCTCCACAAAATGCTTTTTATTTCCTTCAACACCATGTTTTTCAACATGTAGCTTGTGAACTGCCTTAAGCAGGGGTACTTGTTAAAAATGCACATTCCAGATCCCAACTATACATGCTGAAAGTCAGGTTTCCTGGGCTTAGGCCCTATGGCAATGCTAACACAGATGTTTCTCAAACCATACTTAGGGAAAAAATTGATTTAGGGCAGTGGCGCTTAAGCTTTTTAAATTATACACCCTGATTAGTAAAAAATATTTTGGGCAGACGTCTCTAATATATAATCATGTATTTGTAAATAGTCTATGTGCACTATTGTCCTATTATATCATGTTAATTCTAAAACACAAAAAAAAATTTTTTTAAAGGCAAAGGTAAGTAATATTTTTAAAATATCTTTTTCTCTCAGTGAAACAAAAATATTTTTTGCTTCCAGCAAAATATAATTGTTAATAAGTAAATATATATTAATATGATCAACAGGTTTTAGTGAAAGTTTTATAATTTGAATTGCTTCATAATTAAAAAAATCTTGGCTTAATAATAATTTAAAAGTTGGGGCTCAAGTTCAGGTTATTTAGAGACTTGTTTTTCATGTCATCTCAAAAAAAGATACTTCAAGACAAGACAGATTCACACAGAATAGGTCAATTTCAGACCACATTTACCATTTGTTTTCGGCCCACCCACAATTAAAAGAAGAGTTTGCTTAAAATTATGCTTACAAGTCTTTGGGGATCCCTGGGTGGCTCAGCGGTTTAGCACTGGCCTAGGGTGTGATCCTGGAGTCCCAGGATCGAGTCCTACATCAGGCTTCCTGCATGGAGCTTGCTTCTCCCTTTGCTTGTGTCTCTGTCTCTCTCTGTGTCTCTCATGAATAAATAAATAAAATCTTTTTAAAAAAATTATGCTTACAAGTCTTCCTTGATATCAATCAGTTCTTATAAATTAATCACATGTTGCATTTTTATTTTCAACAACTGACTTTAATAATTCGCTTAAACTCTTTGAGAAATTTTTAAAAAGATGTGAAAATTTCTGTTTTCAAGTTTTTAAAGTGTGATTGGAGTTTCAATAGGCAATACAAGTCATTTTAAGGAGCAAAATCACACAATGGTGGGTACACTTGTAAATCATGAGTGTCTTTTGGAAAGCAGTTACTTTCTCAATTATTGTTAAATGTCATCTTTACCTGAAGGGGGCAGATGAAGAGTGTTTTATGCTTTTTGTTCTTAAATAACAGCTAAGGTAGATTCCCATTGAAAGTCATATCCTCAAGAAGATAAACAAATGACCATGGCTTTTAAAGCTGAAGTTTCAGAGTTGTAAAGGAAATGGTGAAAATGATGAGGCTGCCAAGAAGTGAGCATAAGCTAGATATTGGGAGACCTGTGTTTTATGTCCACTGCTTTCATTTGTATCCCATAAAAAAAGAGCAGTCATGGATGCTAATTGCTGACATTGCCAATTCACTGTGGGAAGGGTATGGAGGCCTCTGGGATAATTGGGTGCGTAGTGGAATTCTTTACTGTGAGGGAGAATAGTAACAATAGCAAGAGCTCATAATTATGGAACCCTTAGGTGCCAGGCACTGTCCAGGGTTTTATATGAATCACTTCATTTCTTACACAATGTCCTGGCACAGTCCTAGAATCAGGTTTTTCTGGATGAGGAATCTGAGTTCAAGGTCATATAGCTACTAAATAATGGAGCCAGGAGTCTGGCATGTTAGGGATTTCATTTGTGGATCTGGGGATTTAAAATGCAGGCCTGGCCCTGGACCTACGATTATGACTCAACTCTGACTTCCCAGTAAGATGGAGGAGGTACTAGAGGGTGCCTGGGGGGCTGAATGCTACACACTCAGGAAACCGACCAATCTCCTGTGGAAGGTGCCCTCTGCAATCTTAAATCTGCAAATAGAGCAGAGGCTAAAATAGCTGATCTTGTCAGCTGATCTTGTGGAGCATTGATTTCCTGAAGACTACAGCCTTCTTTTTTTTTTTTTTTTTTTTGACTACAGCCTTCTTGGCAGGATTTCCCCGGTTGTTTTGGATCTCATTTACTTCAGAATGTGTTTCTTTAATTTCTGTGACATATAGAGATGCAATATTAGTGGCTGGGGCAATTTCTTGCCCCATTATAAATATTAGTTTATGTTTTCTTGGAGGGCTTCCTCTGATTGAGTCAATACTTTAGCATCCATTCTATTCCAGGCATTGTGCTTGATTCTTGAGATACAGTGGTTTCAAAAATCTGTCCCTTGCCCTCAGTCTAGACAGAAAGAGGTAAGTGGGTAGGTAGTTAATATAGCACGTTGAGATTGTTTTTAGGGCTAAAACAGCGTGCAGAGACTTGGAAAGACAGAAAGTTTCCCAAAGGGATGATTTGAAGATAGCTAGGTGGAGAGGTACGGGCTGCAGAGACTTCATTCACGTGTGTATCATCATACTTCAAAATAGGTATCATGTGCTTCCTATCTCTTTCCTCACTTCTGTCCTTGCCCAATACCCTCTTCACAGATTTCCTTTCATTGTTCTTCTGTTTTTAATTCCTTTCTTCCTTTAAAACAGAATCACTTTCTTATGTTCAGAAGTATATTATTAGCAATAAACAAAAGGAGATGAGCAAATCTTCACCAATAGTCCTTACCGAAGATTAAGAGTTCTCTGTTTAAAGTCATTGAAAATTATTGCAGTAATCAGTGTGAGGTACCAGAGAGATCTAAAATTCTAAGGGCATTAAATCATGGGCACTCCCACCCTCAGTGTTTAATTCTTATAGTTTTTAAACCACACACACACACACACACACACAATCTTATTGTTACAAACACTGCTACCTTGAGAAAGCTAGAAAATAAGATAAGCAAAAATTAAGAAAAGAAAAGCACTATATTCCCACCATTGGAGATTATCTTTAATATCTTTTTGATTTGCTTTCAGATACTTTTTTATATATGGATGTATTTTTATAAAAAATGAAATGATTGCAAAGCAAGTTGTTTTGTATCTTGGTTTTCTAATGATCTTTCCCTTTGTGAGTCAAAATTTTAATCTTATCTAATAGTCTATCTTGAATCAGATTTTCTCAATTATCTTCATAATACCATTTAGAGCTAGTAGGTCCTACGTGTTGAATCTAGCTTTTATGGCTCTTGGTTTTCTTATATTCTAGCATCATCCTTAATTTTTTCCTCCATTGTACACTGACTTGTTGAACAGATCCGACCAAGGACCCCAACAGAATGATTCGTCTTGGTTTTGTCTGGGCGTCTTCTGGTGCTATCATTGAACTTCCCCCATCCACACTATTTTCTTATGCTGAAAGTTTGGTTTAAACTTCTGCTCAAAAAAAAAAATAAAAAAATAAAAAAATAAACTTCTGCTCAGGTTATGTTAAACATTTTGGCTAGAATATGCCACAGGTGACAGTTTGTGTTTTTTTGTGTGTCACATCAGGAGACATAATGTTTGATGGCTCCACCATTCAGGGGGCTAAATTTGAGCACTGGATTCGGGTGTTGAAAATCTGGTCGCTTTGTGAACGTACACTTATGTTTTTCTCCTGTGACTAGAAAGAAATCTTTAGTATTGCTTTGGCACTTTATAACAGTTAGATTCCCCATAAAACATGCACTTAATGCTTTTTAACACTACTTGACAACCCTTGCCTAGGTCAATAATTTCATTAGGGATCAACAATGATTAAAATCTAATTCAATCCTTCCTTTTCTCTTAGTAGGTAATACTTTTCTATGAAATAACACTTTCTTTCATCAAGTGGTGTTGTTTTGTTTTGTTTTGGTTTGGTTACTCTGTAATATAGTCTAACTGGGGCAGCAAAATAAATGTTTAATATTCCCCATTAGATACATGTTTTCAAAGGAAAAAACTTACTTAATAACTGCCTCAAATGGTGACATCTGGTGAGGAGGGCTTCTTTTTTCAGTATCATTCTCTATTCATGGATTTTCACTGATTCAATCAATGTTCCTATATCCTTGAAACATTTCTGGTCTAAAAAGTTTTAAGTTGAGTAATTCAGTATCAGTTGTTTTACACTGAAGTGCTACTTAAGAGAAACAGATACAGCCAATTCTACAATTTTATGAATATTTTGAAAAAATGAGATTGACAAGATGGTGAAAATCCCTTTCATTACACATGACGAGCCACCTGGCTCAGAGTATGCCCTTCCCCGGTTGCAGTGTGTGAAGTTCAGTCTGTCAGCCTCACAAGATGAAAATGAATTTACTCTTGGAAAAATGGATTTACAAGGCTGAAAGGGAGGCACCATTTCACTAACTGTTCTCTTGTACCATAGGCAAGATAAGATGTCTCTATTTAGAGAATTTTTCTTTTTTATTTCACAATGCAGATATGGAACTTCAGATTTTTTCTTACCCATTTTAAAAAAATGAGTTGATAAACAGCTGACTACTGGCTTAGTGGTGCAGCTCATCACATAGCACATACATTGGAAAGAGGTATATATTTATTTGCTTGTTATTCTGTCTTCTAAAGTGAAGTCAGGGATCCCTGGGTGGCGCAGCGGTAAACCAAGAAGAACATGAAAATGACAAACGTGTGTGAGCGGGTATATATAAGCATGCATACATGCATGCATTCACAGAAAGATGTATTATTGAATTGTAATGTTACTGAATGTCTTGACTTCAGCACTGAAAGTCTCGTGTCTGGGTAAACACTCCAGTCCCAGGCAAAAAGGGATGGTTGGCCACCCTAAAGTTACCAGATAGAAACCACATGGGATTCAGCAACAGATCTCTGATCAGTCTTCCTGTTCTTGACTCAGACATTTAATAAGGCCTTTAATTCAGACATGAGTTAATATGTCAAACTGGCAGGAAAATAACTTATTAAGTACATAAGAATATGAATTCAAGTAAGTATGAGGAATGCACTAAAAGTCTTTAAAACTGCCAGTATGAAAAGGATCAAGAATTGTACTCCCTATTTTTTCTTCAGAAGAGGTAATATAGCTGCCAGTATTTCTGAATATTCCAGCCAAAGCTTGGAAAATAGCATGGCGGAAGGTACGAGGTACTTGAGTTGATTTTCACGATGGAATTTTATTTATACAGAGACCATTCATTGACTGTTTAGTTAGAAAAGACCTTAAAGAGTTATATAATCTATCTTTCCACATCTAGTCAAGGCCACAATTAGATCATGATGGGATTCTACCCAATATATTTTTAAAGACCCTCAAATAAAGAGATGTTCCATTATTAATTTTATGCCTCGCCTGAAACTCTCATCCTTTATATGGAACTAATTACTTTTCTGGTTGATGCTAGAGAGTGTGAATAGCCAGAAACCATTCTCTGACAAAGGTTAGAAGATTATTTTTTCAATTTCCTTTAAGTATTTTAATTCTAGAAGCTTTTAACTTTTCTTCAAAGTTTGTACTTTTAAACTTTTGATTACATCTGTGCTCTGCTCCAAATCCCTAATGCATACATTTGGGTATGTTCTGCATTCCTAATAGCTCCTAGGTGATGCTGATGGTTCAAGGACCATAGTCTTGCTTGCTTGCTTAATTGAAGTATAGTTGACACACAATGTTACATAAGTTTTAAATGTACAACATAGTGATTCAGCAACTCTGTACATTATCCTATGTTCACCACAAGGATAACTACCATCTGTCACCATACAACACTGTTACAACACCGCTGACTACATTCCCTATGCTGTAACTTTCATACCTGTGATTTATTCATTCTGTAACTGGAAACCTATATACCTCCCACTCCCCTTCACCCATTTGCCCCTCCCCCCACTGCCTTGCCCTCTGGCATCCACCAGTTTGCTTATTCTGTATTTATGGGTCTATTTTTGCTTTTTTTTGTTTATTTGCTTTGTGTTTTTTTTTTAACCACACGTTGAAGAGCAAGGTTGCAAAGAACTTAGTTATAGCTTACTTCAGACTTTTCTTCTTAACCTAGAAAGACAAATAGTACCCAGTTAGATACAGTCTTTACAGAAAGCAGTGGACATAGATAGAGATGGAAAAACTATTTTAAGGGTATTATTGGTATAGAGAAATATTTGTAAAAACAAAATAAGAAAGCTATTTCTGTAACATAGTGACTAGACTGCGATATAAATATGAATACTATATACAATGGTGACTTATCCTGTAATTGCTGATTGCTTTAGTTATGAATTTTTAATTCACACTTTATAACTAGATTTAGACTTATTTTACTCCCCTTTGATGAAATTATTTTTCTCTACTTATTTTTTCTTTTTCTTTTTTTTTTTAAATGATTTTATTTGTTCATGACAGAGAGAGAGAGAGGCAGAGACATAGACAGAGAGAGAAGCAGGTTCCTTGCAGGGAGCCTAAAGGGGGACTCGATCCCAGGATCCCAGAACCGTGACCTGAGCCCAAGGCAGACGTTCAACTGCTGAGCTACCCAGGTGTCCCAATTTTTCATAACATGAATATATGAAATTACTTTATACAAAGAAAGTTCACATGTGGAAATGCAGTATTGCAAATACCATAAACCAAATACATTTTTATATTTTGTAATTCAAGCTAACATTTAGATTGGGGTGCCTGGGTGGCTCAGTCAGTTATACATGGGACTCTTGATTTTGTCTCAGGTCCTGATCTCAGGGCTGTGAGATTGAGCCCAGCCTGTGGCTCCATCCTGAGCGTGGAGTCTGCTTAGATTTCCTCTCTCCCTCTGCCCCACTCCACTGGAACAGCTGAGGGCAGCATGGAAAACCTCAAATGTCTCTGTGAGGAGGCCTACCAGAAGACATATCAAAACTGCAGAGGCAAGGCCTCTATCGTACTTCCAAATGCCAAGTCTCCCGCAGAGTACATCTGATTTGTCAAGCCTAGATCACATTCAGAATTCAAGCTGCAAGGCAGTCTGGAAAATGTAGATCTTAAGTTTCTAGTCTCTATGACCTGAGAAGGCCAACTAGAAAAGGGGTGGAATGAATGGTGGTCACCAATACTTTATACCCTGTCCTAGGACTATTGTTCTAGAATAGAAGCTCAACATCTACATGGGATGATGTTCTTTTTTGTCAATTCTGACAAGTCAGTATATCAATCTATCAACAGTCTTCCTGATCTTGGTCAAACCATAAAAGTTTGATATTCTCAGAAACATACCAGAATGAGGCAATCTTAGATTTGAAATAATCGTGTTATTTAAAGATTTTATTTATTTGAGAAGGAGAGAGTAAGCACAAGTGGGAGTGGGGAGGGGCAGAGGCAGAAGGAGAAGCGGGGAGCCCAGTGTGAGATCATGACCTGGGCCAAAGCCAGACACTTAACTGACTGAGACACCCAGGCGCCCCTTGAAATAATCACTTTATTTTTGGATCGGTGCCTTTATATGTATATATATATATATATATATATATATATATATATTTTTTTTTAGCTAGAAAATGCATTCTTCAGGTAAAATATCCCTTGGAAACATTATACATAAGTAAATAAATAAATAGCTACCCTCCTCAAAGTGGCGGTAGGGCTTGTTGGCAGAAATATTTTGGGCTTTCTGTGTATTCCAGGTGGTTGCTTAGGTCTTCCAGATTCCCTTAAAGTTAGCTTGAGACCATGTGATGGCTTTCCGGCCCTAAAACCCCTGTGGATCCTCCATTCCTTTCTTCCCATTACAGACAGTGGAGTCTGTGTATTGATACATAATAGCATCACACTATGATGACAGCTGGACCCTACGCTTACTAGATGGAAGAGGTCTTTTGCCTTATGCTGGTGTTTGTGGGGAGAGAAATAAACATTCATGATAGGATACCATTGAGATCGTATGCCATTGCAGCATAGCCTGGCTCTCTTGACAAATGTGGGCCTGAAGTCCTGCAGTCTCCACCTCTCATTCTTCCAATGCCAGCCTCTTTGCCTCTCCTTTTCTCTCTGCTTTCTACTTGCCTCCCAAGGCAAATCTACATCGCTACTTCCGGGTGCACAGTTTGTAAACCATTACTCTCGGCTTTTCAAGTACCCCCTCCTCTGGTTTTAAAAATATAAAAAACTGTGTGATAAATGAGTATTACTTTATAGATAAATGGAGGATAGGAGTGGGGTAGAAATGATGTTAAAATAGGCACAAGGGGTCCCAATTTCTGAAATAAAAATTACTACAGATACTATATCTAACCACTTGAAAATAGTATATTTGACTAGCAATAGAAATAAAGTTATATTAATCAAATAAATGGGAGCTATATTAATCAATCACAGAACATTCTACCTAATGAAGAACATTATCATAATATACTATAATTAATCAGCTCATGAAAAGCAATCTCAACAAATAGATCACAAAATTCAGAAGGGTTTATTTGAAAGATTGACAGGTTTTGGGGGGAACAGACCTATTGCATAACTCATCCAGGAATTTGATTACTTTCTTTTCCTCATCAAACATTTCCCTGCAATAATCTTAGGCACCAGAGATCAAGCAGTTGACCTCACTGATACATTGGAGGTCAGACTGTTTCTGTCAGCTTCTCTCTGGGATCCATGGTGTCCATGAATGTCTAGAAGGTCAGAAGGAAGAATGTTAATGGACTGAATATGGATCTATCTGCATTTACAAAGCAAGCTTCTAATCCATTCACACCTCAGCTCAGATGCCACCTCTTAGGGAGATCTTCCCTGACCACCTTATCTGAAATAGCTGTACTTTCCTCCCTGATCACTTTCTAGCCCTCGCTTTACCTTATTTTCTTCATACCACTTATCACTGATTGAAATTCTATTGTTTATTGTCCTATTTCTTCACTAGCACGTAAGCCCCACAAAGAGAGGTGCACCTGGGTGGTTCAATAAATTGAGCATCTGACTCTTGGTTTTAGCTCAGGTCATGAGATCAAGTCCTGTATCAGGCTCTGTACTCAGCACAGAATCTGCTTGAGATTCCCTCCCCTCCCCTCATTTGCTCATTCTCTCACTCAAATAAATGTTTAAAAAAAAAAAAAAAAAAGCTCCACAAAGAGAGAGCTTTTGTTTAACATCACTGTAACTCCAACAAATACATTGCCTGGTACATTACATAGTAAGAATTCAATATTTCTTATATTTCCTATGGTTCTTTGCCAGACACAGTGGAGAGTTTCCTCTGATCTTTTCTATGAGAACCTGGTAGGGCTTTTGGAGATAAAACTCATTCCACCTTCCCAAGGCTGGATCCCACTCTGGAGTTTTTAATTCTCAAATTTGCACAGAGCCTCCAGCAATTTGTCAATTACAATTTAGGTTTCCTATGCCATAAATGGGTCTCTAGAAGGTTTTTCCTGCGTGGGATTCACCTATCTGTCTCTATAATTTTTGAGGCAGGGGTTTGCCCTATGACCTCAGTTCTCTAATGGATCCCAGAATTGTTGTTGATTCAGCTATTTTTATGTGGATAGGAGAGATAACTTCCAAGTTCTTTTTGTGCTGGACTGGACACTGGAAACCATTCAAAAATTTTACTAAATAAGTGAATAAATGCTATAAGAATGTACAGCTATCAGCTGGCTCACTATTCTAGTTTTGTAAATCTGAACTTTATTTTAATCAATCACAACATAATTATACAGGAAGAGATGAATTCTCATGCCAGTGAATGGCACTTCTCTGATGACTGAACTTTTGGACTGAACATCATATTATTTGCATAATATGGAAAGTGGTATATAAAAGTTACATTATTTATTAATTAATAATTCCTTAAACTGAAAGCAACATATTCTAAATGTATTGATTGTGGTATAGGCTAAGCTGCAATAACAGATACTTCCATAAATCATTGGTTCAAATATAATAGAAGATTATTTCTCTCTCTTACAGTCTGGAAGGAGATGGTTGCCCAGGTTGGGGTGGGCAAAAGATCAGATAGAGCCCCAGGCTGAGTTCAAAGAGAATATGTAACCGGATCCTGGCTGTTTAGTTAGGAAGGATTGTATATGATCCAAATATAAAGTGTGTATATGTGTGTACAGGGCTCAGATGAATCAATTTTAGCATAGCATTCCATTTGAAGAAATATATACTCCAGTAGCCCAACAGAAATTAAAAGACATTTTAATATTTTATGTGCATTTCTCAAGAACTGTTAGGGAGATCTGTGCCATAACCCACAACAATACTTTAAAAAATATTATCTGTCTTCCACACTTCTTTCGTACTCCGTGTTTTTTGCAGTCTTCTCAAAATCCCCCAATTCCCCTGACACCCACCTTTTATGGCTTTTCTGTCTTCTTCCTCCTGCCCCCACCTTATCTCTTTCTTATTTAGATCAATTTAGAATTGAGCTTCTTTTTATGGTTTCATTTCTGCTTTGCTCATTACCTGGATTCTCCACAAGAAAGAACCCAGGGCTGACCCAGAAAGCAAATATCCTTTCCCTTACTTGACTGCAGCTCTGGCCCAGTTGCTCTCCCTGTCTTCTAATTTTGCATTACAAAAACACCAATAACTAGACTGGCAAAGAAAGACTTGCTTAAGGTGGTGGGGGAAGGGTAGAATCTGCACAGACAGGACTGGGGAGGCAGTGAATACTTACACGTTAAGACGTCTTGTTTCCATCACACATATATCATTAAGAGCTCAAGTGAGGATAATGTGGACTGCTATAACTCCAAAACAGATGGAAAATCTCTCAGTTTAAAAATATTCACAAAGCTAGATTTATGCAGATGTTCCACCTGAAGACAGCGCTGAACAAATTAATGCTCACTGTGGACTATGAAAGTCTAATCTATAAAGTGAAAAGGGAAGAGAAGGAAACTGAAAATTACTGAGCACTTACTCAGTATTGGGTTAAGCTCTTTAAAGAATGTCATGTTATTTAAAATCCCCCCATAACCCTTCAGATCAGTGTTCTCGGCTTGGGGATCTATAGACCATATTCTCACTCATATGTGAGTGC
This sequence comes from Canis aureus, assembly GCF_053574225.1. Classification (NCBI taxonomy): domain Eukaryota; kingdom Metazoa; phylum Chordata; class Mammalia; order Carnivora; family Canidae; genus Canis; species Canis aureus. The sequence continues at coordinate 127,276 of NW_027554461.1, read as the reverse complement.
TGAGATTGAAAAATGCTTGTGTTTTCATACCAAAAATAGCATGAAAATGTTTAACACGATATAGTGTGAGTGCCTGACATTAACCTTTTTGATTGTAATGTAGGTGCCTGACATCAAGCTTTTGATTGCTGAGGTATTCATTTCAAATAAGTCCATCTCAAATAAACATACTGCCAGCTGTATGACACAGCTACTAGCTAAACAACTGTGCTAAGGAGTTAGGCTGCCCTCACCTGTGAAGGTCCCTTTTCAGAAAGCCCTGTGTCACCTAGATAGATGATTGCTTGAGTCAACCCAATTTTTCTTTCTTGCACCCCAATTCCTGCTTGGGATGCTGTAAATTCTCCAATAAAGAGTGAACCCAAGAAACCCTAGGGAACCACACTTGGATGCCAATAAAGTCAAAGCCCCAGATCCACACTTCTTCCCTCTCTCTCTACCCATGACCTCACTATATGGCCCTTGGATGTGCTGTGTACCCTCCAGGACCTCCAGTGCTCCCTTATCTTTGGCACTGAGGTGCATCTTGCAAATGTAAAAACACAAAGGCTGGTACAGCCACCACCATTGACTCTGGTCAGCGAAAATGTCTATGGGACCTTGGCATAAATAATATGGACCCAGGTGATTGGCCTCGGGCATTCCTGGGCCAACGCATTACTAACAATTGGCTGGCACTGACAGGAACACAGGGGCATGTTCTAGATCATCAGGAAGATTATCTTATAATCAAATAATTCTAACCAAAGAGTCATATGACTGTATGCTACTGTATGCTACTGTAATTGAGGTAGACTAGTGAGAAAGGCATGCAGTCAGACTTGATCTGTAAATGACATGTGTAAGCCAAGTGAAGGCCAAAATATCTCATACTGTATGAAATAAATGATGACTTTGTAAGAGCTAAAATTCAGAATTGGGCTGAGATTTGAGTCATCACCCGGCATATGGTGGTAAAGTCATATTCTAAAGAACACGCCTAGAAGCAGTATTAACATTTGAGCTGTGATTTGATATAAACCAAAAAAAAAAAAAAAGTCATCACATTGTTAATGCTATTTCCTTGAGGTTTGTTGTTTTTGTGAGTATTTAAACAAATTTACAAAATGTGTTGATTTATATCAGGGCGGTATATCAGAATGATTTATATCATTCTTCCCAATTTTTCATCTCTCTCTATCCCAGCATTCTCTGTTCTACAAGCCAAGCTTATGTCTTGTGACTTCGCAGCACCCCTCACTAGAGAAGGCAGAATGCCGTAGGAAGCTGGAAAAGAGGCAAGCTGTTTATGTGGCAGCAAAACACTGGCAAAACCGTTGCTTTCAGTGGCCCAAAGGCAAAAAAAAAGTACTTAATGAACCTGTGGCAGACAGAAAGGTTCTCAATCAGAATCTTGATAATGTGAACAGACTGTAATTTGCTGCATTCAAAAAGGTACAACAAGAAAGTGATGAGCTCAGAAAAACTGGCCACTTTGCAGGCAAAATTGAGAGGGGATGTAGAGAACCTAGAAATTCCAGAAGCTGTAGGGTTGATAAATAAAATTGTTTCTCCTTTCCATTCAGTAAGAGATAAAATTTAAAAACACCTTGTATTTGAAAGACCTACTAAAAAATAGCCTCACAGAAATGACAAAATCCAGGCACAACCTCATTAAGACCGACCTTAAGGCAATGTCTGGCAGTAGATACCTTCACCTGGACAAAATGACTTTTGAGAAAAGTGATTATGAACTCAAAGTACTTGTAATTAAGTCTAGAGAGAGACAGGCCTCACAAAAACTACAGTGTGGATTTTGGCACATGGAGTGGCTGTAATTAACGGCATCAAAAATCCAACAGGTTTTCAAGAGCCATGTTTGCAAAAGTGCTGCCATGCTAGATGAAGAGGTTGACTTTGAGATGGATCAAAAAGCTCTGGGATCCCAACTTTCTAAGGGTAGCAAGTGGGTGAGAGAACTGCTCATGTTCGGCAATACTATTTCAGATGTGGCCCCAAAGGGTGGAAAGAAAAATCACACCGGAGGCAGAGCAGGGCTGTGGAGAACAATGGACTGGGCCCTTTGTCCCAGGGAGCAGAGCCAGGGCCCGAATAAAGGACTGTTCCCTACCCTAGTGGAGAAACTGGCTGATATATCCCTGTTTCAGAGTGTCTGTGGACCAGTTGACCCCATATGCCTTCCAATCTTCCCTTTTTTCAGATAGGAGAGTTTACTGCTAAATCTTGTCCCTGTTTTATGATTGTATGTTGGCAGAGGGTGACAGATTCCTTGGTTTTGTTTTGGCTTGTAAATATCTAGATTGGGAAGAGCCACATCTGGCCCCAGGGTAAAGCACAGATCCTGAACTTTGAACCCCATGCTATGACTGGATGAGACTTTTTAATTAAAATGTCTTGAGAGGCAGGGGTGGGGGGAGTATGTTGCAAAAGGGAGCAAAGTGAATAATTATTATTTGAAGGAGACTGTGGTGGATTAAGCAGCTGTCATTCTCAATTCTTCATATACTTCCTCTTATAGATCTATTCATCCATGCTCTTTGCCTTGGGACTTTGCAGTACCTCGACTAGAGTAAACTAAGATATTTCCTTGCCCCATTGAAGCTGGACCTGGCTGGAATGTTAATAAACATGATGAGGCTTTAAATATGTGTGCATGGTTTGGCATTGCCTCTTTAGTCCAGTAATACATCATTAAAAAAAACCTAAACAAAACTCAAAGAGCCAAAAAACCCAAACAATAACAACAACAAAAACCCCATACTCCGTGTAGCCTCTGATCTCAAAATGAAGACTTGAGGAGAACTGATTCTACTTGTAACCTGGGGCTAGTCTTTACCTAGTCTACCTGACATCAGCCAAACCCAGCTGTGAATAAAAAAAAAATAAAAAAAAATAAATTTAATGTGCAAGCAACAGAGATCTTTGGTGCTTTCATTTATGCAATCAGTATTAGTTGACTAATAAAATTCACATAAGGAATATAAGTATAAAGAATTCATACCTCATTTTATGTTTATACATCGCTCATGTCATTAAGTTAGAAAACATTTTGAGTTAACAATAGAGTTCAATTTTTTTTAAAGATCTCCATGGATTTATCAAGTTTTAGAAACTTTGCCTTAGAGAGTTCTGATTAAACCCATTTTCTACTATCTGTCTTTCTGCCTCTTTTATTAGTTTTAAGTATCTTCTCTTTTGGTTAGGTGACTATTAAAATTTGCTCTAAGGGCATAAAGAGATTAAAAGAAAGAAAAAAGTTTTCTAAGAAGAAAGATAGAAAGGAAAAAGCTAAACTGCTGAATTCAGATGATGCAATTTGGCAGAATAATATAAGCAGAACTGTGAATGTCCAAACCCTGTCAGAGATTTTCACCATCAAAGGATTGACGTACCAGGTTTGCGCATCCCTACTGCGGCAGACAAGGGCAGCTTTCAAAATACTTCCAAACTTGGGACTATTCATCAATAAGGCTGATACTAACATCAAAATGTCAAAATGTGCAGCCTAAAAAAAAAAAAAAAAAAAAAAAAAAAAAAAGATAGAATCTTGCAGAATTAGACCAGGAATGAGAGGCCCTTGGGGAATAAAAATGCAGATTACAAAACAAATAGAATCTTTTAATATTCAAGAGACATTTTTTTGTTGAAGTTTTCCTCACTAGACCATAATTTGAGTAGCTTCAGACATTAATCACATCATGGAGGGGTGAACCGCCCCCCACCCCTGATTTATTTTTTATGTGTCTCACTGTTAACAAACTTTTTTATATTTAGAAAAAACTTGAAAGCTCCTTGGGGATTTGCACAAACTGTTCCTAAGGTGGGCCATACAGAACCCTGTGGTCAGTCACTCCATGAAGGGAGCTGTGGCTTCCTTCAGTCTTTACCTCCTTTAGGTGAGCGGAGAGGAAAGGCTAGAGCAGCTCAAGCACCTCCCAGTCTGTCTAGAGGGAACTATAGTGACTACACAGGTTGCTTACACACAGGTAGGCTGATAACAAGAATGTCTTGTTTATGAGCATTACTTCCTCAAGGAGTGTTGTGGGGATACTAACGTGGTAAAAAGAAGGAAAGGAAAAACTAACAAGGAAAGGAGGTTAAGTCCTCCACCTCCAGCCATCTAGAGCCAATTTTCTCACTTTAGAAAACTTCATTTCTGAAAGCTCTCAAAAACCTGCCCACTTCTTAATTTACTGACCATCTCTTGGGTAAGGGTACTCACCTCCTTCATATGACATGTTGGGGCACATTTGCTCTGGAAGCAGTTTGGAATCAGAGAAGAATGGTTATCCCACAAATGTGGGGTCTCTTTCAGGGAATGATGCAAAGTCATTCAGTTTCAGGAGGTGAAACTTAGAAAGGTTGCTCTTGCAGATTCAGGGTCCTGGGGAGGTCATTCTGGTTTGGAGGCTCTCAGCAAGCCCTTGTGTCCAGGCTTCTTTGTCATTGGTAGCCCGAGGGATAAAGAGAGCAGCTGTTTAGCCAGGGCAAACTCTGTTCTGGAACCACTGTGAGAAAAATAATACTTCAAATCAAATTCCTATCAAAAAAATTCATGGATTTTTGGTCAAAATTAAGACTCGCACAGTTATCTTTATTATTGGTTGATTGATTGCTTTTCCCATGATCATAGGTGAGACCACTTCGTTTCCATCTTTACCTTTTCTACATTCTCCTTAGCTCCTTTTTTTGGGGATGCTAATCCAATTATTTGTGTTGTGGGGGTGGTAATGGAAAAAGAGAGTGGCTGCAATTATGGAAGGAGTGGAGGTATGGATCTTATTTTCAGTGCAGTTTTTACAGTAGATTTCCTTTAAAAATTACATTGAGCAGGGATACCTGACAAAAATATTACTAATACATAACTCTGAAATTAGATATAGCTATGTCTTATGTAGACCACTGTACATATCCTTAACTTGAGTAATTAATTTTGGATAGATACATTGCATTATTTTTATTTTAAAATTCTTTTAAAATCAGGAAAATTATTCTGTTTTAACAAATACAGAGGACAAACTGGTAGTTGCCAGAGGTGAGGTTTTTTGGGGAGGGGAATGGTGAAATAGATAAAGGGGATTAAGAATATAGACTTATCATGAAGAGTGATGAGAAATGTATAAAACTGCTGAATCATTATATTGTGCACCTGAAACTAATATAACACTATATTAATTATACTTCAATCAGGTTTTCTTTTTAAAAAAACAACATTTTTGTTGAAATATTTCAAGTTATTTAGAGGTACATAAAAAATGTTCAATCTCTCTGATAACAGTTTAACACTTTGGTGTATATTCTCCCAGACATTACACATACCTCCATATATAAATGGACTTTAACAAGCTTTTCTCCCTCTAGTTTTCATTGATGCTCTTCCCATGTGAGTTTATGTAATATAATTCATTCTTCTAAACAATTACACAGAATTGTATGTACTAGAATTTATTTAATCATCCCTTTATCGATTGGGCATTTAGGTTACTTCTAATTAAATTTATATTATAAACAATGTTGAAAAACAACTATGTAGAAATACTTTTTTACTCACTTAGAAAATTCTCTATAGGAAAGATTCCTAGAAATGATATATTTGATTGGCCTTTGTGCTTTTAAAATATTCATAGAAGCTATCTGATTATTTTCCAAGAATTTTACTAGCTTATAAATGCATCAAAAATAGATAAATTTTGGGATGGCTGGGTGGCTCAGTGGTTGAGCATCTGTCTTTGGCTCAGGTCATGATCCCAGGGTCCTGGGATTGAGTCCCACATCAGGCTCCCCAAAGGGAGCCTGCTTCTCCCTCTGCCTGTGTCTCTGCCTCTCTCTCTGTGTCTCTCACAAATAAATAAATAAAATCTTTTAAAAAATAGATAAATTTTCTTCCAAATTCCTTTGAATTTTTATGCAATCATAGAATTCATTTAAAAAAAGGACATTTATATTCCTAACCTCCAAAGTAATGGTATTTGGAAGTAGAGCCCTTGGGGGGTAATTAGGTTTAGAAGTGGTTATAAGTGTGAAGTTCCCATGATGAGATGAGTGTCCTTATAAGAAAAGGAAGAGCATGAACTCTCTCCATCCCTCTTTCATCCCCCTCCTCTTCTCTCTGCTGTGTGGGGACAGTGTGAAAAGGCAGGCATCTGCAAACTATGAGGAGGATTCTCATTACATTCTCAACATGCTTCACACCCTGATCTCAGACTTCTCAGAGAAATGGATTTCCATTGTTTGTCACCCAGTTTATAGTATTTGTTTTGGCAAAGCCAACTGACAAATACAAGAGTTTTCTTTCCAGTTAGGGTGTTCTCAGCTGCAAGTGATAGAAAGCCTAATTAGGTGGGGCTTAAGCATTAAAGACATTTGTTACCCTCCCCCCGCCCCACCCCTTAAGAACTTCAGGGTTTCAGGGAACTCCAGGGCTTGATAACCTCACAAATCTATCAGGGGCCTGGGTTCCTTTATCTTTGCACTTCATTGTTCACACTGTGTTCCTACACATATGTAGGAATTCCTGCCTTTTCTCATGATCTCGAAATTGCTGCCACAGTTCTAGGTGTCATATTCAGACAATTTTTATTTATTTATTTATTTATTTATTTATTTATTTATTTATTTATTTTAAGATTTTATGTATTTATTTGACACAGAAGGAGAACCAGAGAGTACAAGTAGGGAGAACAGCAAAGGGAGAGGGAACAGCAGGCCCTCCACTGAGCCCGATGTGGGGTTCGATCCCAGCACCCCAGGATAGTGACATGAGGCCAAGGCAGCCACTTAATGACTGAGCCATATGGTCACCCCCAGATAACAACTTTTTGAGGCAGAAATGGTAATATGTGTGACATTCTCAGAGTGAGGAAACCTTTGCAGCCCTCTCTAGCATATTTAACGCTAATGTCTCACTATGCAAAATGTAGTCATAGACAATGAGATTGCCATGATTATCTTGCTTCAGTGAAGACTTGCCCTCTGGGCTGGGAAGAAGCCTACCCTTCTTGTAAAATTGATTGCTTTAGTTCTGTATTGCTAGAAAACAAATTACCCCCTGAATTTAGCAGCTTTAAAGAACAAACATTTATTATATCACACAGTTTGTGAGAGTTGGAATCTGGGAGTGGCTTAGCAGGGTGGTGGTGCCAGTTGAAGGTCTTTAATGAGGTTACAAAGAAGTTGTCAGCAAGCACATGAGAAAATGCTCCACATCACTGGCCATCAGGGAAATACAAATCAAAACCACAATGAGATCCCACCTCACACCAGTGAGAATGGGGAAAATTAACAAGGCAGGAAACCACAAATGTTGGAGAGGATGCGGAGAAAAGGAAACCCTCTTACACTGTTGGTGGGAATGGGAACTGGAGCAGCCACTCTGGAAAACTGTGTGGAGGTTCCTCAAAGAGTTAAAAATAGACCTGCCCTACGACCCAGCAATTGCACTGCTGGGGATTTACCCAAAGATACAGATGCAATGAAACGCCGGGACACCTGCACCCCGATGTTTCTAGCAGCAATGTCCACAATAGCCAAACTGTGGAAGGAGCCTCGGTGTCCAACGAAAGATGAATGGATAAAGAAGATGTGGTTTATGTATCCAATGGAATATTCCTCAGCCATTAGAAACGACAAATACCCACCATTTGCTTCCACATGGATGGAACTGGAGGCTATTATGCTGGGTGAAATAAGTCAATCGGAGAAGGACAAACATTATATGGTCTCATTCATTTGGGGAATATAAAAAATAGTGAAAGGGAATAAATGGGGAAAGGAGAAAAAATTAGTGGGAAATATCAGGGAGGGAGACAGAACATGAGAGACTCCTAACTCTGGGAAATGAACTAGGGGTGGTGGAAGGGGAGGAGGGCGGGGGGGATGGGGGTGACTGGGTGACGGGCACTGAGGGGGGCACTTGATGGGATGAGCACGGGGTGTTATTCTATATGTTGGCAAATTGAACACCAATAAAAAAGAAATTTATAAAAAAAAGTTGTCAGACTGAGTGGCAGTAATCTGAAGGCTTGACTATGACTGGAGTATCTGCATTCAGAATGACTCAGTAACATGGCTGTTGGGGGTGAGGGGAGCTCAGTTCCTGGTTGGCTTTGGCTGGGGTGTCGGCTCCTTGCTGGATGTTGGTGGGGTGTCAGGTCCATGCCATCTGAGCCTCTCCACATCTGGGCTGCTCATGCTTGGCAGCTAACTTCCCGGAGGGCAAGCATTGCGAGGGAGTGAGTAGTAAGCTGCACTGCCTTTAGCGACCTAGTACCCCAAGTCATGCACTGTCACTTCTACTTTATTCTATTCATTAGAAGTGAGTCACCATTAGGTTCTGTCTCTTACAGAAACAAGTATCAAAAAATTTGTGGATATATTTCAAAACCATCAGAGAAAAGTAAGTGCGGCAGCTCTTTCACAAGAGAAGAAATGAGGGTGGCTGATGAGACAATTGATTATTTTTTTTTACCTTCCATTCTTGGTTTGCTAGGTTTTTAAAGATTGTGTACACTTGAATTTTATCAAAAATCATTTCAATTATAGAAGCAAATGGAACTTTTTTCTCTTTTAATGTGTTGGATTATATTCTTAGATTTTTCTAATGCTGAAGCACCTTATTAGTAGTGGGATAAATCTTTATTGTCATTCTGTATTATTATTTTTTGTACATTGCTTATTTGATGTTGCACCTGTGTTCAAAGGTGAGATGCATTTCTTCTTTATTCTTCTATTGTCTTGTCAGGTTGTGGTATTAAAGATATGTTAACCTCATAAAATGATTTGGGAAGCCTTTCCTCTTTTTCTATTCTCTGAAAAATAAACCATGTCTAGCTGTCTCTCTTGCTCTCTCTCTTTTTGCTGTCCTTGCTTAGCCTTTTTTGGCTCCAGGGATATCTTTTAATTTGAAAATTTGTCTTTCTTAAGAGTGTGGTGTTTTCAACCACTGCCTTTTTTTCTCTCTAATAATCATATTTAGCTTCTCGTTTCACAAGGATCCCACAGTTACAGTCCCTCTGATTTATTTAGGGAACAGTTTTTCAGACTTTATTCTGCTAAAAATGTGACAGTTTCTGTGGAACTCTAGCCTAGTACTTTTGCAAAGTTTTAAGTAGGCATCCCTCCCTCTCAGTGCATGATTCCCTTTGGCTCCATGGATATCCTGACTCTACCCAAGGTGGCTGAGAGAGTTCTTGTTGGGAAGATGGTAACACACTTCTCTGGCAATTTTCTCCTGTTAGTGCTTGGACTCACTTATGAGCACTTGGTGCTGGTTTCTTCATAAAGGGGACCTCATTTGCTTTGTATACTACAGAAACCCTTCCCGATACCTGTTTTACTGGTGATACTCGTCCTTGATTTCTAGCACTTAATGGATTTATTCCTTTTACTCTTTGGAAATTTCAATGAGCTTTTGGGAGGAAGGATAATAAACCTTCGTGTTGTCCATCCAACCTGCCATTTAGACTACAAGTCTGTTGCTGCTACTTACTATGCACATAGAACTTGACATCCACACAAGCATGTCCACAACTATGGTATTTAGAATCCATTATCTTTTAATATATACATTATAAAAATAACATATGCATACTATAGAAAACGTGGAAAATGCAAAAATGTGAAAAGAAGGAAAAAAGATCCATTGACCAAACACCTCAAAATAATGGCTTGTATCAGACCTGGTATTTTCTTGTAATTCTGTTAAATATTTGTAATCATACATATATTTTTATATCTTTTTTTTTTTTTTTTGAGAGAGAGTGAGAGAAAGAGCTTGAGCGGAGGGAAGGAGCAGAGGGAAAGGGACAAACAGACTCCATGCTGAGCACAGAGCCCTGTGTTAGGCTCGCTTCCAGAACCCTGAGATCATATCCTGAGCCAAAATCAAGAGTCATATACTTAACAGACTGAGCCACCCAGGTGACCCTGTATATCTTTTTTTATTTAGTGTTATACCAGAATTCTCTTTTAGTGCTATTGCTTGTTTTGTAATGATAGTGTCATTTTTGAAGTCACTGTTTTCATGATTCTAGTATCTAATTTTTAAAATCTAATGATGGTCTTTGATGTTGCTTATAGCATTCCATTTTTCTGTTTTTACAGGATTTTCTACTAGTCCTTGGGTTGTGCTTTCTATGAGCAATGATTGCTCACCTTTTCTCTTTCTATGATCTTTTCCATTATTTTCTTTGCTGTAGTGAATTTATATATACTTGATATGTTATTTTGTTGCTGAAGGCAGCCCTACCAAAGTGTTCTCTCACATCTGAATATAAGTGAGTCATCTCGATTCCCTTATCACTTATCTGAAACCTGAGAATTTGAGGACCGAGTGCTGGTGTTCCAAATACTTTCAGAAGCCTGGTTCTGATCTTTAGTGAATGAGTCGTGATCTTTCTTCTATAATTTAAAGCCCTGTAATGGGATTAATTACATCTAAACAGCGGCATTTCTTACTCCCTTCAGTAATTTCCTTAAGCTTCACATCCTTCTCGACTCAGGCTATAGCACTTCAGCAGAGCCACTTCTTGCACTTCCCCCAGCTCTCCCCAGAAGCTGTTCACACTCTTCTCTGGCTCCTTTTTTTTTTTTTAATAATAGGATTTTTTTAAAATATAAAATTGACATACCATAAAATTCTTCATTTTTAGGCATACAATTCGTTGTTTTTTAGTATATTCACAGAGCTGTGCAACCATCAGCACTAATTTTAGCACTTTTCCTTATCCCCCAAAGAAACCCCCCACCCATTAGTAATCCTTCCTCATTGTCTTCCTCCTCCCTCATCCCCCTACTTTCCTGGGAATTGCCAATCTACTTTCTATTGATTTGCCTGTTTGGGACACTACATATATGTGGAATCATACTGTATGTGACCTCTTGTCACTTAGCATGATATTTTCAAAGTTTATCCATGTACTATTTATTTCTTTATTTGAGAGAGAGAGGAGAGAGAAAAAGAGAGAGAGAAAAAGAGAGAGAGAGGGAAAGAGAGAGAGAGAAGAGAGAGAGAAAGGGAGAGAGAAGAGAGAGAGAGAGGGAGAGAGAAGAGAGAGAGGGCAAGAGAGAAGGGGCAGAAGGGAGAGGGAGAGAGAGAACTTTAAGTAGGCTCTATGCCCAGCATGGAGCCCCTACAAGGTTCGATCTCACGACCTCAAGATCATGACCTGAGCCAAAATCAAGAGGTAGATGCTTAACTGACTAAGCCACCCAGGTGCCCCTATCCATCGACTTTTTAAAAATTGTGGTAAGAATCCTTAATATGAGAGCTACATCCTTAACAAAATTCTAAATGTATGATATGGTATTGTCTATAGACACGAGGTTGTGCAGCAGATATCTAGAACTTATTCATCCTTTACAATTGAAAATTTATACACATTGATTAGCGACTCCCCATTTCCTCCTCCCCACTGGCACCCACCATTCTATTCTTTGTTTCTATGAGTTCTATTGTATTAGATTCTTCATAGAAGTGGAATCATGCAACATTTGTCCTTCTGTGACTGGCTTATTGAACTTAGCATAATGTCCTTAAGTTTCACCCATTTGTCACATATTACAGGATTTCTCTCTTTTTTAAAGCTGAATAATATTTCATGGTACTTATATACCACATTTTCCTTATTCAGGTTGTTTCTTTATTCTGTTGTGGGGATAGGCCACATTTCGCATCATCAGTTAATGAACGTTGGGGTTGTTTCTACTTTTTTGGCTATTATGAATAATGCTGCTATGTCTCAGGGGTTTTAAGAGGGGGAATATCTCATGAGTTTTGATACAGACATTCTTTGATGGGGTATGGAAGGGGATGGGTGGTGGGAATCTCCTTAGACTTCTCTGCCCTGTGCTCTCACTCTAACAATGAATTTGCCTTCTTCTCCTTTGCTTTCTTTCTTTTTGTTTTATTTGTTTTACGATTTTATTTATTTATTTGATGGAGAGAGAAAGAGAGAGACAGAAAGAGCAATAAGCAGGGGGAGTGGCAGGGATAGGAAGAGGGAGAAGCAGGCTCCCCGTGGAGCAGGGAGCCTGATGTGGGGCTCGATCCCAGGACTCTGAGATCATGACCTGAGCTGAAGGTAGATGCTTAACCCACTGAGCCACCCAGATGCCCCTGTTTTGTTTGATTTTTTTTTTTTGAGAGAGAGAGAGAGAAAGAGAGAGAGAGAGAGTGAGAGCATGAGGTGGAGGTAGCGGCTGAGGGTTAGGGAGAGAGACAATCTTAAGCAGGTTCCATGCCCAGTATAGAGCAAGATGTGAGACTCAATCTCACGACCTTGAAATCATGATCTGAGCCAAAATCAAGAGTCAGATGCTTAATGAACTGAGCCATCCAGGCACCCTGCTCCTTTGCTTTCTGTTCCAGCAAATCCTTGTTTGTCAATGAGCTATTTGTCTGTGCCTCACAAGGGACTGCTCTGCAGAGCCCTCTATGTGTTCTATCAAGAAAAACAAGAATGGTGAGCCACCATTCTTTGTTACTGGCCAGACACTGGCTTGGGCAAAGGAGTTCTCCCTTCTACAAGAGTTTGCTGCATTTCTTGTTCCATACTGCTCCCCTCTGTCCCAAATAACCTCTCCTCAACTGAGTAGGAGTCACAAGAATATTTAGGATTTCATGTATTTACCTTCTTCCTCCCTCTCACTTTCCACTGTTCTAGAATGGAGAGTTAGGAGTTCATCCAAATGACATTATTTATTGGTCTGTTTCTTGCCCTGACTGCCACTTTTCAAGCATTATTATATGAAATTGGCCTTCTCTCTATGCATTGCTTTTTTCCTTCTGTTTGTAACCTATTTTTTTTTTTCATTTTATTAGTTTTAAGAGGAGGGAGAGACATTTTGTGATTTGGCTTTTTTTTTTTTCAGAAAGTCTTCAAGTGATTCTCCAAAAACTGTTATAAATTATTTATTTAATTGCTATTTAATAGTCCATGGTTCAATGTGACATGATTTATTCCAGAATTCCCTTATTTTTGGACATTAGGTTTGTTTCCCTTTTTGGCTATTATAAATAATGCTTGGAGGAGCAATTTTTCCATAAATCTTTTTGTTTCGAGATCATTTTCTTAGGCTAAACTGCCAGATGTGTAATTATCTGACCAAAGAATAAGATGGTTTTTAAGTTACTTGAAACATCTATGCAAAATTATGTCCCTAAAAGATTTCTCATTTGCACTCCCAACAGTATGGGTTACATGACTCTCTGATTGAATTTTTGCTCTTATTTAAACAAAACAAATCAATGAAACACGTAACTAACTTCTTGTTAGAATTTATGGCACTATGAGTTAGAAAAAGCATAAAATTCGTTGTAACTGCCTTACAAGGCATAAAGGTGTGACAATGCTATTATTTTGTTTTGTATATCTGCCTACTTTTTGGTGGCTAGTCTTTATTTCAACGAAAACAGTAGAAAGATACATGTTGGATCAGCATGATCCACCAAGTTTGGGTATACTTAAGTAGATTTTTCAGAATCTTGACTTCAGCTAGGTCACTTTTTGTTCTGAACAGTTTTATTAGGGTAGACATACATATTGAAACATATAGTATAGTGCATATTTTAAAGTGCTTAATTTGGTACATTTGACATATGTATATGCCCATGAAACCATCAGCACAATCAAGACAAAGAATATTTCCATAATTTCTAAGTTTCTTCTTGGTCTTGTATTCTTTCCAGGTCTTTCCAGCACTCCCACCCCTCATCTGCTTTTTTTTGTCACTGAAGATTAGTTTGAATTTTGTAGAGTTAAATAAATGAAATCATAAATTATATGCTCTTTTTTTTTTTTTTTTTGTCTGGCTCTTTCAATCAGTGTAACTATTTTGAGAGTCATTTATATTGTCATGTTTCCAGTTTGAGGACATTACCAAAGAGTTGCTATGAACATTTCTGTACAAGACTTTGCATGGACATAGGCTTTCTCTTCTTTAGGGTAAATACTTAAAAGTGAAAAGTCTGGGTCATATGGTAGGTATATGCTTAATTTCCAAATAAGCTGCCAAACTGTTATCCAAAGTGTCTATGCCATGTCACATCCTACCAGCAGGGTATGAGAGCTCCATTTCTTCCACATCATCACCAACACTTGGTATGTCAGTTTTTTTGAGTTCAGACATTCTGATTCTAATGGGTGGGTAGTGGCATCCCATTGTGATTTTAACTTGCATTTCCAACTGGGTTATTTGGTGCTTTATGGATGCCTAGTGATACAGTGGAACTGTTGTGTCCCTTTATATAGTTTTGTGATGCTGGATACATTATTCGATCTCTCTGTGCCTTGGTTTATTTATCTAAAAATATATAGATGAAGAAAACTGTACCATATACTTCAAAAAAGTTGTTATTAAAATTCATGGACATTGCAAATGTAAAATGCTTTGCAAATTACATAAGTAATAGATATTATCATTATGATGGTTAAATTGCTGCATGATTTTGGGCAAATCACTTCAACTTATTTGAGGATTACTTTCCAGTTCTGTAAATTGAGGCTAAATAAGGTGACCTCTAAGTTTCCTTCAAGTACAAAAATGTTCTTGTCTAAAAAATATACTGATGTTCCAATACCACATATATATATAACACATTTATGGAAAAGTACTCCTTAATGTGGAAAAAATGATAGCAAAACATTAAAAAAATGCAAACTTTATAATTTCTTATTATCTTAGCTACGCCATATTTTAGAATTTTAACACAGATTTCTATTTTTCTGTGTCTTATGTGGAGGTGGTTACTAATAAGACCTTCCTTCATCTCTGTAACTACTCTGATCCAGAGAGAAAGAAATTTTAGTATTCATACACAAGTTCATCCTCTATTCCAAATATATGGAATTCAAAATATTCAAAATAATGTGGTCATTTCACTAAATATCATGCAGTTTAAGGCATTTTTGTGAAGTTTAAAAAACTTTATCTGCTGGGGCACCTGGGTGGCTCAGTGGTTGAGTGTCTGCCTTTGGCTCAGATTGCACTCCCCATGTCCCGGGATTACATCAGGCTCCCCCCAGGGAACCTGCTTCTCCCTCTGCCTAGGTCTCTGCCTCTCTGTGTGTCTCTCATGAATAAATGAAATCTTTAAAAACAAAACAAAACTCTACCTGCTTATTCAGATCAAGAGCCAGGCCAAATTTTGGGATGATAAAAGGTCTAGGAATCACTTCTATCTGGATTTGCATATAAATGAAATCATTTAAAGGAACACCTAATTGGAATTGGGATCAAGGGAACTGTGCTATGAAACTATTGGAGGATTCGAGGTTCCCTATTTTAATAATGTTCTGCCAAACATCTGTTTTATTGCTTAAAATCACGTAAACAAATAATAAGATATTTGATAGAATAGCATCTCAAAGTTGCTTTTTAAATTATTTAGAGATTTAAGGATATAACTTGTATCTAATGTATTTCTTAGCAATTGACCTAAACATGTTAATTCCCTCATAATTTCAATGACTTCATTATATTTTGATGCAGTTTAACTGCTCGGTTTGAAATATACTCACAGTGACATGTTTTTTCTTTAAGTCTTCCTGAGTACATTATGATTTGTCCATATTCCATAGAGTTCAACAGTCATCTATTAGATTGGAGAGAAACAGTAGCAAGCAGGAGCCAATTCCTTCCTTCATATTCTCCAGTATTTAGCAGTTGAAAGCTGACAAAGTTAAACCAGTGGCCTCCCATTTCTGCATAAGAATTCTGTTTTTCCAATATTTTATTTCATCATTTCACTGTCTTATTTTAGTTTCATTATTTCCATTTCCGGGCTTGATATTATTGGATTTGTTTTTACAACAGTTGTAGAATTACAATGATAGCTCCAGTTTTTTCTCCCTGACTGTATTCACACCCTTGGCCATCTCATTGTGAGTGGGGTGACTGTTCATCCCTCAATAAGCAACTCAGCCAGCTAACTTTCTTTGGTTAGTGGGATGTTAGCTGACCTGACTGACACAAACCAAGTCTTGAAGAAGGTGTCTGTGGCTTGCTAACACTGTGGACATCACCACGAGAATATCTTTGGGCTAGCCTGCTGGAGGATGTGAGAAAGTGGGCACAGCCAGAGTCACCCTGCTTATGCCCAGTCACCTGGATCAGGCAATGGCCAGCTGACCCCCAGTTGTGTGAACTGGTCCAGCAAAGGTTGGCAGAACTGCTAAACCAATCCTCAAATCACCCCAGATGCATGAGCAATAAACACAACATTCTCTCCAGCAATGCAGCAATGCAGTGTTATTGTCACAATAGACAAGGACACACTACCAAGTCCTATCCTTAAGCAACTTCTCTTCACATATATAATATTTAAAAAAAAAAAACAACTAAAGAGACTATTTGGAGTGGCTGAGCATCTGCCTTTGGCTCAGGTCATGATCCCGGGGTCCTGGGACTGAGTCCCACATCAGGCTCCCTGCATAAAGCCTGCTTCCCCCCTGCCTGTGTCTCTGCCTCTCTCTCCATGGCTCTCATGAATAAATAAATAAAACCTTTTTAAAAAAAAATAATAATAACCCTTAAACAGACTATAAGGGTAGAATAGTCTAGAACAAAAAGGTATGGATATCTTTTGGTCAAATTTTGCAAGTATGCCAGGAATCTCCTATGCTGTTGATGGTGAATGAGAAAAAGTTTTATACCCACATTGTTTGACAAGATGGATTGATTAATACCATCAGAACTTTCATTAGGATAAAAAGGATAAAAGCCAGTGACAAGTCTGATGCTTTTCTGACTTAAATAAATTCAGGTAGGTGTCTTAAAGAAAAATTGGAGTTTATTGTTTGTTTGAAGTGCAGTTAGGTGATATAGTTACAAGGCATTGGTTCTCAACCCTGGCTGCATATCAGAAGCACAAGAGGAGGGTTCCAAAAATACCCATGTTCAAGCCCATCCCAGACCCCCTGCACCGGCATGTCTGGGAATGAGGCCCAGGTTTATACATTGTTTAACAGCCCTTCGGATTTTCTAATATGCAGGCCAGGCTGGCAGATATTACCCTAAGAGGAATGATTGCATTATATAAGAGATAATGCTAAACATTTCATTCTGACCTCAAAAAGTAGGTTTCTTACAAGAGTAGGCTTCTACCCTTTTTTTGCAAAAAAGGTAGTGGTCGGTCAGTTCTTTGGTGACAAGGTACAGAGCAGAATGATTTAAAGACTTGAAACATATGGACACTGGAAGGTCTTCCAGAGTAGTTAGAGCTCACTGTCTTGTGAACATTGTTGGCATGTAGGTTTTATTTAAGTTTTTATTTAAATTCAACTTAGTTAACATATAGTGTAATATTAGTTTCAGGTGGACAATATAGTGATTCAGCTTCCATACATCACCTGGCACTCATCACAAGTGCACTCCTTAATCCCCATCACCTATTTCACCCCCCACCTCTCCTTTGGGAACCATCAGTGTGTTCTCTAGAGTGAAAAGTCTGTTTCTTAGTTGGCCTCTTTCTCTCTCTCTCTTTTTTTTTTTTTTGTTTCCACATATGAGTGAAATCATACGGTATATGTCTTTCTCTGACTGACTTACTTCACTTAGCATAATACTCTCTAGCTCCATCCACAGCATTGCAAGTGGCAAGATTTTTTTTTCCTTAGATATTATTTGACAGAGGGAGAGAGCACCAGCAGGAGAAGGGGCAGAGGGAGTGGGAGAAGCAAGTTCTCTGCTGAGCAGGGAGCTTGATGCGGGGCTCAATCCCAGGACCCCAGGAGCATGACCTGAAGTGAAGGCAGACACTTAACTGAATGAGCCACCCAGGCGCCCCAAGATTTCATTGCTGAGTAATATTCCATTATGTGTGCATATCTGCTCATTTGTTAATTGGATTGTTTGTTTTGAGGGTGTTGAGTTTTAGAACTTCTTCATATAGTTTGGCTATTAACCCTTTATCAGATTTGTCATTTGTAAATATCTTCTCCCATTCTGTAGTTTGCCTTTTAGTTTTTTTTTTTTTATTGTTTCCTTCCCTTTGCAAAAGCTTTCTATTTTGATGAAGTCACAAGAGTTTATCTTTGCTTTTGTTTCCCTTGTGTCAGGAGACATTTCTAGAAAGAAGTTGCTGCAGCTGATATCACAGAAGTTACTGCCTGTATCCTCCTCTAGGATTTTGATTTCATGTCTCACATTTAGGTCTTTCATCTATTTTGAATTTATTTTTGTGTATGCTGTAAGAAAGTAGTCCAGTTTCATTCTATTGCATGTGGCTGTCCAGTTTTCCCAGAAGCATTAGTTGAAGAGACTTTTTCCTACTGGATATTCTTCTCTTCTTTGTCAAAGATTAACTGACCATACAGTTGTAGGTTCATTTCTGTGTTTTCTCTTCTGTTCCATTGATCTCTATATCTATTTTTGTGCCAGAACCATACTGTTTTGATCACTATAGCTTTGTCATATAACTTGAAGTCCGGGATTGGCATCCTCCAGCTTTACTTTTCTTTTTCAATATTGCTTTGGCTATTTAGGATCTTCTGTGGTTGCATACACATTTTAGGATTGTTTATTCTAGTTCTGTGAAAAATGTTCTTGGTATTTGATAGGTATTACATTAAATGTTTAGGTTGTTTTGGCTAGTATATTTGTTCTTCCAACCCATGAAGATAGAATGTCTTTCCATTTCTTTGTGTCATCTTGAATTTCTTTCATCAATGTTTTATACTTTTCAGAGTAAAGGTCTTTCTTTCACCTCCTTGGTTAGGTTTATTCATAGGTTTCTTATGGTTTTTGGTGCAATTGTAAATGGGATTGACTCCTCAATTTCTCTTTGTGTTGTCAGCATATGTTTTGATCTAATAATTTCTACCTGTCTTGTTCAGTGTAGCACACAGTTCAATAATCTTGTAACTTTCAAAAGCTTTTCATTAACAATTGCTCCTTAAGCCCCTCAGTCTCCTTCCCCCAAGAATGTACTAACCAAAGCTGAAGCAAAGAAAAGTATAGTGCTTCTATAAATCAAAAACTCCCACAAAGATTATGGGTTTGGAAAATGATAATTATGATTTCTGCCTCCATAGCAAGTTGAACTACTGTTTGAATACTTTAAGTGGTAATATTGCTTGCTAGCATAAGAATTCTAGTTTTTTTAAAAAAAGATTTCATTTATTTATTAATGAGAGACACAGAGAGGCAGAGACACAGGCAGAGGGAAAAGCAGGCTCCCTGCAGGGAGCCCGACGTGGGACTCTATCCCAGGTCCCCAGAATCAGGTCCTGGGCTGAAGGCACGGGCTGAAGCCTGTGCTAAACCGCTGAGCCACCCAGGCTGCCCAAGAATTCTAGTTTTAAGTTCAGATAGGTTTAGATTCAAAATCTGGTTTTATCACTAATTTTGGTTTTGTCATTTTAAAAATGGAGATAATAGTTAATGGTCAGTTGCTCATGAGGTTGCTGAATGTATTAAATAACATGTCGCAGAAAAGTGTCCTTCACAGTTCTTGGCAGACAGTAGTACTCAATACATGTTATCTATAATAATGATAATAGTTATTTTAATTACTATTATATCATAAGGCAATCATTCTATTTTATATTACTTGGCAGCTCTGTACGATATTTAGGCCATTATATATTTTCTCAGAACTTCCAGTGACTGCAGTCATATTCTGAAGTACTGGGTGTTAGGACATTGACATATGAATTTGAGGCAGGAGCACAATTAAGCCCATAACAAAAAGCTTTGGAATCTTCTCCCAGAGTATGAAACCAGAGCATAGTGACCAAGGACAGAACACAGCTAGAGCTGATTCATTGAGGTAGGGTTTCTTTGAGCGTCTTTCCATTAGTACCCAGGGCTGCCCTGACTTGACTTCTGTCCTTCGTGAGACTTGGTCCTTTGCTTTCTCTTTTTTTTATGAGCAATCCCCATTCCACGTGATGCACTCTTTTCTTTTCCCTTTAAGCTAGCCAGAATTAATTTCTATTGTTTGCAATAAAAAAAACAAAACTAAACAAAAAAAAAAAAAACCTCTGACACATACCCTGAAGTTTGTTCCCCAAGTGTGGACTCTAGACAACTTGTGCCGAAAGGTGGCATCACCCTTTGGAAGTCCTTGTGACCAGAACCAACAAATTCCCAATTTGAGTTGGACCAAAAGAAAACTCCCTATATCCCTGGGTGGCGCAGCGGTTTAGCGCCTGCCTTTGGCCCAGGGCGTGATCCCGGAGACCCGGGATCGAATCCCACGTCGGGCTCCCCGTGCATGGAGCCTGCTTCTCCCTCTGCCTGTGTCTCTGCCTCTCTCTCTGTGTGTCTCTCATGAATAAATAAATAAAATCTTTAAAAAAAAAAAAAGAAAACTCCCTAATTGTGTATGTGTGCAGATATTTTACTTTATGAGTGAATTAAATTACTTATATGCTTAATAATAATTTGTTCAAAGAATATATGCTGGGAAAGGATTAGGAGAAAGTGCTCTTTTTTAAAAAAAAATTCTATTTATCACTGAAAAACCTTATTTTTTTTGGTTTAGTTAACAATTGTGAAAGTTCCCTTATGAAGAGCAGGAAAAAAGTTGGGCTAAACGGACAGAACACAAATTCTCTGGTAAGAAATGTGTTGCTTGGTAATAAAAGGTTTCGAGTGAAAGTCAAACCCATAATGCTTGATTTACAGGGTGGCTCTGACAAAGACTACTATTTATACTCAATGTTCATCCTCTATCTCCCCTTTTTATGGTATTAGACTATTTTAGTTGGGTCCATGGCCACCCGGAATAAAGGTGACATCTTCCAGCCTCTCTTGCAGCCAGTTGTGGCCATATGACTATAGCTATTGGATGAGTTACATGGACAGTTTTATGGTTTGTACCCTCCCCTTCTCTTTTATTCCTTGCCATGACTAATTATGGATCTAGTGGGCTCTATTAGACAATGCAGACAAGGGCAACATCTAGAAGAGCACTAGGCCAAGAGAGAAGGAACATGGCCATCTGCTGATTTTATGGGACAGACCCTTGGCACCACCTTGAATACTAAGATCCTTAGTATTGGAGAAAAATAAGCTTCTCAAAAAAAAAAATAAGCTTCTCTGTTGTTTTAGGCTCTGTATTTTGGTTTAACCTGCAACAGTATCTATGTCCTATCTGATATAGTGGCCATTAATATGCTTTTTATCCTTGATTAAATATGGGGGTAATAGAGCAGCCCGGGTGGCTCAGTGGTTTAGGCCGCCTTCAGCCCACGCTGTGATCCTGGAGACCCGGGATCGAGTCCCACATCAGTCTCCCTGCATGGAGCCTACTTCTCCCTCTACTTCTCTCTCTCTCTCTCTCATGAATAAATAAATAAAAATCTTTAAAAAAATATGGGGGTAATAGTGGTAAATGGGACTATAACCAAATTAGAACTGTTGGTAATGAGTTGTATTCAACATGCTCAGTGAACGATGAACATGTACAATATTCACTTTTATCATATGTTGAAAGTGAGAGGAAGGCCCTCAACTTCAGTAAGAAATGTTATATTATATATTTCAATTCCTCTTAAAAAATGCTAGCAAAGAGCATTGCCATGATTTCAAGAGGTTTGCCAAAGTAGCTTGTATTGCAGTATAGTGGGTTTTGTTAATGGCCTGATCCTATCACTTCAGAGCCAAAAACAACTTAATTTCTTGATGTTTAAGAGAAAAAAAGAGAATTTCTTAATAAAATCAAACTCTGGTGCAAACAGCTCTATCATGCTGTGTATAAGTCCTTTCAAACATCAAATACTCAATTTTCTTCCATCTTCAGAGGAAAAAAATAATGACATCATATTGGACACATTATAAAACCACATACATATGCTGTAACAGAAGTGGGAATGCTTTTCAGAGTCAAATGGAACCAAAGAATGGAAATCATTTGCCCCTAACTTCCAACTCAAAGCATACAACAGTCCAGCTCTTGAGTGTGGTATGTTCCTTGATTTGGTCTTTGACAGAATGCTGAAAGTAGTCCTCAATTGGAAGTTTGTCCATAATTTCAATCCAAATATCCAGAGCCATTTGTCAGATCCATAAAACATTTTCTGCCAGTTCTGATGACCTATAATTGTGAGTTAGCATTTTTTTTATCTAATAGAATAAAAAATGAAAAATAAAACCAGGGGATCCCTGGGTGGCGCAGCGGTTTGGCGCCTGCCTTTGGCCCAGGGCACGATCCTGGAGACCCGGGATCGAATCCCACATCAGGCTCCCGGTGCATGGAGCCTGCTTCTCCCTCTGCCTGTGTCTCTGCCTCTCTCTCTCTCTCTCTCTGTGACTATCATAAATAAATAAAAATTAAAAAAAAAAAAAGAAAAATAAAACCATTTGAACTTGGAATCTAATCTAGCACTTTAGCTATCCATTTTTGAGGTTGATGTCAATTTTTGGTGAAAAGATTTCAAATCTTAAAATCTTTCTAACAATTACATAGTTTCTCTTTAATATTCTCATGAGTGTTCTTTTAAAAATTACCTAAAATGGATGTCTCCTATGTACATCTAGTGTCTAATAAGAGCATCTTGTGTTCCAAAAGTCAAGGAAAACCTTTTTTTTCAGAGTTTACATTTTCAGATTCTTTAGGGCTAAGATTCTTAACTGGGATCCATGAGTGAATTTATGAGTCTATGAGCCCACTCACTGAAATTACATCAAAATTTTGAGGATGCAGAGCCATAGCTTTCATCAGATTCACACAAACATTCATAACCCCCAAATAGACTAAGAGCTTATAAGATATTGGATAATAGATACTAAATAAGTGTTTAATATAACCTGGCTCTATACCATTAAAATATTAAAACAGTTCAATCCTTTTGCAATGATGAAAGCAAAATATCTATTGCAACAGCCCACAGTTTTCAAACCTTATTATTTTTCCTCAGTTGTACCAAGTCTTGATACTGTGATACTGAAGCCAGAGCCCTGCAGTGGCTGCTTAATGGAGAATATAACTCAAGATTGGAATAAGAG
The DNA here is from genome assembly GCF_053574225.1 of Canis aureus. Taxonomy (NCBI): domain Eukaryota; kingdom Metazoa; phylum Chordata; class Mammalia; order Carnivora; family Canidae; genus Canis; species Canis aureus. The sequence continues at coordinate 104,326 of NW_027554461.1, read as the reverse complement.
TTTGATGTTTACTGCATCAGTTTCAAAGTCCAGCTGTAAATATACTATAGTTGAGAAACAGAGCAATATAATCTTTTCAAGCTTGAAAAAACAGTGATGCATAGCCAAATACTTTGAACTGTTTGCTTAAGAACAAATCTATTTCAAGATTTGATTACCACTAACTCAGACTTTTTCATCACTAAGTCCTTTCAATTCCATATCATGTGTTTCAAATTTTGTCTGCATAACTTATTTTTGTTCTACTTTTCTGTCAAAAACAATGTGGAAATCCCAGGTTATATAATTGAGGACTTGGAGAGGCCATATACATCTAGCCAACCAAAATAAAATGAAAGCTATTATCATGAAACATGCTTAAGGAAGTGTATCCTTTGTTCGGGTAAAGAGTGCCAACATTTGTGATCTTAGAATGAAGTCAAAGGAAACTAAAATGGGTTTTCCTTAATGCAACCATGTGCAGAATCACTCTTTACCAAACATATGATCCATAAAAATATTTGTGCATATTTAGATACCCATGAGAACAAATCAATTTCAAGTAAAATAATAATGTATTATTTTTATAATATACCTGGAGGCTGAAGTCATCCCATTCATCTTCCTTACTTGGGTTTATTATCCTACACATTTGATAAGTCAAGTGGAAGCCTCTCTGCACACCCTCTCTGTATATAGAGCAGACACCAAACTGCTAATTTCTTTCTTCCTCCTTCCTTGTGTCAGGTTGACCATGCAACACATTTGAATTACTGTTAGAAGGTAAATGTTGCATGGCTTTGAACCAATATCTCTCCTGTCTATAGAGTTTTAAATTCACATGTGGGTGTTCTAGAAAGAGGAGGTTACCAATGTGTAGAGTTGTGAAGAGTCACCAAGGAAGGCAATTTAGATTTCTTTGTGGAGGGGTCAAGAGAGTAGGAGATTTTTCTGATAGGTACCTGATGGAATAAGGAAAACATTTCTCTATGGGGTGGCAGTGGAGAAAGGCTGACCATTACTGGACTGGCTATTGTATAAAATTGCCACAAAAATGCTTAATAAAGAGAAAATGAACAGCATATGGACTCTGGTTGAGGCTTCATGAAAACATTCAGGGAAAGAAAGAACAAAGGGCAATCTTTCCAATGTATATAGAAGAAGTAAGATGTTTTCCTAAGTTTTTCTATCACTGTCAGCATTTGGGATGGAAATATGCTGTAGGAAAAAGATTAACTCCAGTTTGCTTAGAAAGAATTTTCCCTGAAAATAATCCTGTGTGTTTTTAATATGTCGGGTTACATTGCCAATCAGTTCTATTTGGTAATTTTCAGTATGATTTCTTTTTAACCCATGAATTATTTAGAAGTAGGTTTTAAAATTTCTGAATTTATCAATTTCTTGGCTCTCTTTAGCTATTGATTGCATTTGTAACTTTGTTGCATTGTATTTTTGAGTTGTGTTTGTGGTCAAGTGGTGATCAGTTTTTGAAAATGTTCAATGTGTGCTTGAAATTAATATGTATATGCCATATTTATTTATAGGACTGTATACATATACAACATATATATGTATACACACACATATATATGTTATGTCAAGCTTAATAATTCTGTTGTTCAGATTTTCTCAATTTCTACTTAATTTTGATCTATTCAATCTGCCTCTCAGAAAGGTATGTTAACCTCTTTCTGCTATGATCTATATGATTTTCCACTATGATCTAAATTGTTAGCCACCCCTTCCTGCCACCTCTTGTTTTTCTGCTTACTTTTTGGCATGTATTTTGAGGTTATGTTTTTAGGTGGATACATAATCAGAATAATTATGTCTTCCTGGTAAATTTATCACTAAGTAGCTCTTGATCTTTAATAATGCTGTTTTGTGCTTAAATCTGTTTAGTATACATCACCTTTTCTTTGGTTCCTATTTATCTGGTGTTGTGATCATCACTGGTTGCTCAACCAGCATCCATTTATCCCTCTTCTAGTAGAACCAGGACCTCAGTTTTGTTCAGGTAGCCACCTCTTTCTCACACAGCTAAGTGTCTCAGGAGAAGGTTTGTTTGGTTTAAGGGTGAATCCATTCTTTTTTTCAGTTGATAGATCATTAGGCGTGGGATTCAGTGCTGGCCAAAATGAAGTGTGTGGGTAGGTAGGGAGTCTTTGGGAAAGTGTCCTTCTTCTGAGCAAGAGCTGGGGTCTCTTATTTCCACCTGGATATTGCTGTTTCTGGTAAGACACCCAGAATCGCTGCAACCATCTCGTTAGAAGCCTAAAAACCCAAACAGGGATGTCAGAGCACAGAGATGGAAAAGACCTGGGTCCTTTATACAACCATTTGCCTAATTTCTTCTTGCATATCCTTTTAATTTTTTATGTGTAACTTTCCTTCTAGTGCCTTATATAACCTGAATGAAGTTGATTAGCTTCAGACCTGAACACAGGTTTTTTTCTTAACCTCTTAAGAGGTACATTCTTCCATTTATATTCATTTACTAATATATTTGCTCTTCTGTCATCTTATTTTGCTGTTTTCAACTTCTTTTGCTTTTTAATCTTTTGTCATATATACTAACTTTTATCTATTTTTTTCTTGATAACTTTTGTAATCAGGGCAGCCCCGGTGACCCAGTGGTTTAGTGCCGCCTTCCGCCTGGGATGTGATCCTGGAGACCTGGGATCGAGTCACACGTCGAGCTCCCTGCATGGAGCCTGCTTCTCCCTCTGCCTGTGTCTCTGCCTCGCTTTCTCTCTCTGTCTGTGTCTGTCATGAATAAATAAATAAAATCTTTAAAAAAAACTTTTGTAATCATGTTTTCATTCTGCAAGCAGGTGCCTTTAAAAATAAGAAAAATTCTCAATGTTCAATGCCAGTTTTATAAAAGCAAAAATTGATACAATTAAATGGTAGCAAGAATGAAATAAATCATATATATACATGTAATGAGATGTTGATAAGCAAATGAAGTGGTAATATTGATATTCACCTGGAAAAAAATTTTAAGAGATAATGATAAAAACAGTTTGTAAAATTCTATGTACAGTTGACCTTTTGTGACTTCCTATAGTTTGTTCCCATTCCCTTTATATTTAGCAGAAATTCTGTTATGTTTCTGGCATGTAACGCCACTTTTCCTAGTTTCCACATCTAGTTCAGGCTTTCTTCTATTTTTATCTTCCATTGGTCCTATCATTAGCCTGAGTGGTGGTGTAAGAATTAGAGTTTTTATTTCTTCTGTAAGTCTTTTTTTCCCTTTAGTGTTGGGTTTCATTCATTCGTTCCTTCAATAAATAATAGTGACTACCAACTAAGTGCCAGGTATTTAAGTGTTAAGGTTAAGTATTTATGCTTAATTGTAATATTTTATCATCTATAAACTAAAAACAAAAGAGGCTGGAAGATAGAAGGTGTTAGAAAATAAAAGCCCAATAAGGTAGCTTTGACTATGAATGAATAGGAGAGATAACTTCTCATTATGTATTTGTTGTTTTCCAACTGAGTAAGTAGAGTAGTGATCAGAAGAGAGTTCAAGGAAAGTAAGAGATTAGTAAATCTGAAGTTCCTCTTATTATTTTTTTAAAGATTTCTTTATTTTTAAAGATTTCTTCCCAGCAAGTGGGAAGGGAGAGACAGAGGGTGAGAATCCCAAGCAGCCTCCCTGCTGCGCCCAAGAGCCCAACGCAGAGCTCAATGTCATGACCCATGAAATCATGACCTGAGCTGAAATCACTAATACTTAACTGAGCCACCCAGATGCCCCAGTTTAAAGCTGGTTTCAAGGTGTGAATCTTATTCTACAACTTACCAGGAAAATCCTGCCATGTCACTATGTAAGAAAATCAATAGCCTTTTAATTATCTATGCTTCAGTTTCCTCTGTAAAATGGGCTAAAAAAAAATAGTGACCCTTCTAGGTCTAGCCTAAGGATTGAGTAAATACAGGCAAATGGAGTAATAATGACATAGCTATTATATATTATAATGATATTACATATTACTACATGATATTAATAAATTCTATTATATAATGATATTATATTAATATGTCAGGCACTTTGTACTTACTTTTCATATGTTAGCTAGCCCCTTTAATCCTCATGTACCCTATGAAGTCAGTGTGATCTTTCTTATTTTGCAGATGAGGTTTAGAGGCTTACTCAAAACATTTTCCCCAGGAAATAAATTTTTTTTCCCTAGAAATTTCAAAGATATGAAGACTAGTAATTACAGGGAAAAAAACCTGAAATTATGCTTTTTTAGAAGGCCAAAGTTATTGTTAATTTAAGAATAAATGTATCACCCACAGTTGTTCTCACCAATTACATTTTGTTGAAATGAAAATAGAATTTATTGAGATGATAATTGCATACGGGACAACTATTTGCATTGGAATGTTTTTGGTTTTATTTGGAATTGAGCAGGAAGCACAAGAACCTTTGTTTTGATTTAAAGATTTTATTTATTTATTCATGAGAGAGAGGCAGAGACATAGGCAGAGGGAGAAGTAGGCTCCCTACAGGGAGCCCGATATGGGACTTGATCCTGGGACTCCAGGATCACGCCCTGGGTGTGAAGGCAGGTGCTAACCCGCTGAGCCACCCAGGTGTCCCGCACAAGAACCTTTGACTCTGTGGAAGACCCATTGTGAGAAATGGGATTCACACTCTCACACATTTAGTGACACAATAACTGAGAAGAGGAGAAGGCTTTGTAGCACCTATTATGCTTTTTAATACATAGAATTGTTGCTTTTCTTTAAGAGAGAAATGCAAGAGATCCAAGCTAAGGTTTACTCCCTGAGAATGTTCTATAACCTGTCATGGTTTGTTACACAATAACCTGCCATTGTTTGTTTCTTAATATTTGCCTACTTATTCACCCAAATCAGAGCCCAGTCAAGGACAGTTTATTCCTGCTCCCCTTCTGTCACCTGCATTACCTGAAGCAGGCAATTTACTGGCTCCCTCCACTGCACACTTCCCCACTGAGTACCTGCTATGTGAGGTGAGTGAGATGGAGTCTCCATGTTGTAGTCTCTACAGAACCCAATGAAATCAGCATAAATCCATTCCTTGCCTTGGTTCCTCAGGGATGGATACAGTTAAGTCTAAAGCAATCTATGTTGTCATTACCTGAGTCCGTTCAATCAGCGGAAAGCCCAGAGGTTTACTCAGTGGCTCGAGGAAGTGAAACTCTTTTGAATGGAGTGATGTGAGGATATGACCTTTGGAATTGCTGCAGCCCTTTTGCAACTATGAGGGAACCCAGCTGAGGAAGACAACATACAGTAGAGGGGACAGCCAACATAATTTCAGACAATAAAATTCAAACTATAATGGAAGTTTACTTGAAGATCACTCTACCTTTGGAGAGTGGTTACAAGGTCCAGTAAATTCCCTTTATTTTATTTTATTTTATTTTATTTTTATTTTTTTTTAAAGATTTTATTTATTTATTCATGATAGTCACACAGAGAGAGAGAGAGAGAGGGGCAGAGACACAGGCAGAGAGAGAAGCAGGCTCCATGCACCGGAAGCCCGACGTGGGATTGGATCCTGGGTCTCCAGGATCGTGCCCTGGGCCAAAGGCAGGCGCCAAACTGCTGCGCCACCCAGGGATCCCTCCCTTTATTTTAAATGCCATTTTGAGTTAGGGTTTCTGCTTTGCAACTACATGCATCTTAGTCAGTGCTGACAGTGGTGTCAGACAACAGGCTTGTAGAGAAATGTATGAAATCCAGGACTGTTTATTTAGCCATATGGTAACATAGTCAATAATAACTTGGTTTTTATTATTGCAGCTGATTAACTGCTTCCTGATGTCTTTTGTGTGTACCCTACATTGTATTATCTTTCTCACTTTTGATGTGGTCCGTACACATTTGTGTTCCTTCTTTTTGTTCATCCTTGGTGATCTGGCTCAACATCTTTCCTTGGTTCTCTAAATTGCCTTTCAGAACTTTGCACAGTTCTGCTCCTCCAATTTGGCAGGCTTTTCCCTGTCCTGCACTTCCCATATAGTTTGTTCACCTGCCAAAATTGTTTGTTTAAAGAGCATCCAGCTCTTCTGGAATCCTTTCTTCCCATCAAGTCTTTTTTTTTTCCTCGTCAGTGCCCTACACTTGTTGAAATTTGCTTTCCCAGAACTGATTATTTTTCCCTCATCAGCTTCTTTCCTTTTCCTTAGGAAAGGAACTTTTTTTTTTATTACTTTTACAGAAGCTTTAGTTCTCTTTTAAGTCTTTATTAACTCTGCCATTATTGAGAATTGATTTTAAAAGGACTTTTCCCTTATGATGCATTTTTAAGCAAGTAACTATCTCCAGTATATTTTAAATCTATTTCACAGTTTGTTGTTGACCCATTTTCTACAGACAATATCGGGGAAGTTAGAAACCTGTCTGATCACTACACTGGGGTATTTGGATTCCTGTCCTTGTATAATTCCAGTCCTTGTATAATCTGCTAAAATAGCTATAATTATCCCCCACCCCACTCCTAGCTCATCATATGCATACCTCTTTTCAAAGTGACTTTGTAGCTTTTTTGACCCATGACTTCAAATGCAGCAGAGGTGATGTACTAGTTTTTCCTAGGATTCAAGAAGCCTTGTATACATGTGCTTGTTCTCCTAGAACTTGGCCCAGCCTCCATGTGAACAAACACTGGTTAGCTTACTGGAGGATGAGAGACTCCATGGGAGATTCATGTCAGCTCATCTGTCCCAGGTGAGGCCCTAGACATATGAGAGCCCAGCTAGTAAAAGCAAAGCTAACCTCCCGATGATAGCAGATGCATGAGGGTGCCCAGCTGAGTCTAGTCCAAATTGCTGACCAGCAGAATTACTAGCTAAATAAGTGGTTGTTTGGAATGGTTTGTTAACCAACAAAAGCTAATTGATAGAGAAATATTTAAATCTCTGAGGATACCATCATGGAAGGAGAGTGCTAGGAATGGGGGAGGCTATGGGAAAGGAAAATTGGTGGTAAGGAAGAAAGAGCCCAACAGGGCAGGCAATGTCAGTCAGAGGTCAACTGTGAGAATGGCTGGGAGGCAGAGCTGAGGTTGGTATTACAGAGTAAGTTTTCTTTAGTCCTGCCCTAACCCCAGAATCTCCCACAAATGACTCCTACTCATGTTTGCCTTGGATGCGTGGTATTTTTCAGAATCAAAGAAAAGAGGTTGTGTTTCATATCTGCAATCACAAGGGTATGAAGGGAGGAAGGAAAGGGGAGTAGTTGCCAGAAGTGAGACTTGGGTTAACTGAACATCTAGAAGAACCAAGCAATGATTAGAATTGTGCAGTAAGTCAGAAAGATAGGTCCCACCCAAGAATTCCTGGAAATATTCAAAGTGTTGAGTTTTTTTGTCCTATGTAGGTTCAAGCCAATTTTATCTAAATCTTAGTGCATAAGATCACCCCACAAACCAGAGAATGTTCAGTCACCAGGAGCCATCAGGTAATACAAGCTTCTGTCTATCAGATACGTTGTGTCTTCATTTGTTTCAAAAGCTTAAGGTGGCTACTGAAAACATGGTATGGCACACCAGTTCAGGTCTGGCATTGGTAAGAAGTCATTTTAATTAATTCATTGCTAATGTTTCTTTTAGTACATCTGGGATCAAAAGAGAAATCTGCTCACCAACCAATGTAAAAAGCCAGGCAACAGCAAAACAGGTGTGAAGTTAAAACTGAATTCTTGGGTGTGTTTGAGGTAGAGGGAACAATGCAGGCAAGATGTAGAAGCAGGACAGTACAGCATATTTGGGGAAGAGAAACAGTTTAGTCTGGCTGATTATAGTGGACAGTTGTTTGAAATACCATATGATGTATTTTTCCTCCCTATTATTTCCAGAGTTAGTATTTTTTATTTGTTTGTTCGGGTAGTTGGTTGTTTTGAAAACCCTGCAGCCTTCCCTCCATTAAACAAAGAAGATGAAGATAATTTTTTGCAGGGAAAGGGAGACTGAACACTGTCCAGAACAAAGTCCTCGCTCAGCTCTAAGTTTCAAACTAGATTTTTAAAATAAAGTCTGGAGATAAATAATAGTCTCAAAAAATTAGACTTTCAAATACTCTGCAGTGCTAGAAAATCAAAAGAGTGCTTTTGTGCAGTGATGGGGAGAGGGTATGAAAGAGAACTGGGGGTGCTGTTGGTGTCCACTCATTGATCTGTATGATCTTGATCTTATATGGATGTTTGCTGTGAGAACTTTAATTGAGCTACATACTCATAATTGTATAAATAACTGAATGAATAATCAATAGAAAAAAATAGCCTTTCAAGCAATAGAGGAATGTTTTCTCAAATGTCTTGGAGCAGAGTTTTTATTTGAAGAACCAAAGTTTTGAGAGGTGGCCTCAGAGAAAGATGAAGAATACCATTAAAAAATGTGCCCAAACATAGAGGAGAATGAAAACCTTCTACTTTGGGAGGAGATGCCTGGGAATGCAAGGAAGAAAAGGGGAAGAGGTTGCTTGCAAGCTCTTGTCCCACTTGGAGTTTGAGGGAAACAAAACAATATTAGGGATAGCTTGAGTAGGGGCAAGCCTCAGACAAGTTCCTGTGTCAGCAAAGCATCCCAGAGGAAGATGCCCCAGCACACCTGGCTGGGAGGGACATCTAAGTTGGTGAGCTCAGAGCAGCCTCATAAGATCCTCTTACAGCTTTAAGATGCTGGGAAAGTTGCCGACACATCCCAGCCCTCCAAGAGGGCCCAGCAGTGTGGTGACCTGGATGCCAGAAGAGGCCAGGGGTCCTCAAGAGAAGCTGCTGAGATGAGGCCTTCCCTTTTGACTAGGATCCATGGAGGACTCCAGGCATCAGCACAGTTGCCAGCACAACACCCCAAACTCCAGCCACACATCAGCAGCCACCAACACAATATGCCCAGCGACCATGAGAGCCCAAACTCCCTGCAGTGTGACAGGGAGGCAGACTGGTGATGCAACCATCAGGGAAACATAACTTACCTAGAGGCTCCTCTATGCCTCCCAGGAATCCTCCCTGCCTACAAGGTGCCAGTGAGGGAAGCAGGTGAGAAAAGGGAGAACACTCAAGAAGTGGGCAAACCCTGAAAAATGCCAAAGTTAATCCAAAAGAGCTATTCTTCTAAATCAAGAGAGGCTGGACACTTTTATTTGGCAAAATCAAGTTTTTCAACCATCAGCAGAAAGGCATGTAAAAATTAAAGTTCTATGAATTTCTGCACATCAAGTCAACATATGTGATTTTTTTTGTTGTTTTGGACCAGAGTACATGTAGAATATATTTGAAAAAGAATAGTGGGAGAGAAGACCGGTGAGGTAGATTGAAATTAGAACACAAAAGTATTCTATAAAGGAAGGGAAATCGAAGACATTTATGTTAGTTTCCTTGATCTCTGAATAGAAGGGCCAGGACTACATCTGATCATCTAAGAATATTTATTTAGAATGTTATTATTATTATCATCATCATCATAATTATTACTTTTAGAAGGTTATTATTAATGTTTTTTTCCTGGGAGACAATATGCTAAGTGAAATAAGCCACTCACAGAAGGACAAATACTGAATGATTCCACTTCAATGAGATTTTCTGTGACTATTCTAAAATGAACTCAGAGAAGCAGAAAAACGAATAGTAGTTGCCAGGGGTGGGGGCTGGGAGGGAATGGGAAGATGGTCAATGGCTATAAAGTTTCACTTATGATACATGAATAAGTTTTAAAAAATTTTAGAATATTCTAGAAACTACAACACATTGCCTATAGTTAACAATTTGTTAAGCAGGTAGGTTTCATGTTACTATACACACACACACACACACACACGTGACACAAGGAAACTTTGTTTTTAAATATTTTATTTATTTATGAGACAGAGAGACAGAGACGCAGGCAGAGGGAGAAGCAGGCTCCACGCAGGGAGCCCGATGGGGGACTCGATCCCGGGCCTCCAGGACCACCTCTGGACTGAAGGCAGGCACTAAACCTCTGAGCCACCCAGGGATCCCCGACACAAGGAAACTTTGGAAGGTGTTGGCTATGTGTATTACCTTAACTGTGGTGCTGGTATCATGAGTGTTTGCATATGTCCAAACTCATCAAACTGTACAGATTAAATCTATGCAGTTATTTGCATATTAATTAAAATTCAATAGAGTTTTTTTTTTTTTAAAGAATAAATTGAGGGTTTTCCAATGCTCAATAAGGAATTCCTCATTCCTTAAAAATAGATCTGCCCTATGACCCAGCAATTGCACTGCTGGGGATTTACCCCATAGATACAGATGCAATGAAACGCCGGGACACCTGCACCCCGATGTTTCTAGCAGCAATGTCCACAATAGCCAAACTGTGGAAGGAGCCTCGGTGTCCATCGAAAGATGAATGGATAAAGAAGATGTGGTCTATGTATACAATGGAATATTACTCAGCCATTAGAAACGACAAATACCCACCTTTTGCTTCGACGTGGATGGACCTGGAGGGTATTATGCTGAGTGAAATAAGTCCATCGGAGAAGGACAGACATTATATGGTCTCATTCATTTGGAGAATATAAAAAATAGTGACAGGGAATAAAGGGGAAAGGAGAAAAAATGAGTGGGAAATATCAGCGAGGGTGACAGAACATGAGACTCCTAACTCTGGGAAACGAACCAGGAGTGGTGGAAGGGGAGGTGGGCAGGGGGATGGGGTGACTGGGTGATGGGCACTGAGGGGGGCACTTGATGGGATGAGCACTGGGTGTTATTCTATATGTTGGCAATTGAACACCAATAAAAAATAAATAAAAAAAAAGGAATTCCTCATTCCTTCTTTGGAACATCAGTCCTCTGCCTAAAGGGCTAAAAGAGAAATATTCTTTCTCAGGAAATTATTACCAGTATTATCCAAAAATGAAAATCTCACACAGCCACCATCCAGGGCAGGTCCATTTGAGCTCTGTTGGGCTCACAAGCAGAATCTGCAGAGCTGAGAAGCTGGACCGCAAGTCTTGGCAAGAGCACATCTGTCTCACACATTTGTCTGATGCATTCATAGGCAGAGAAGAAGACAGGACTCTCCTTTACACCTTCACATTTGTTGTTTTAGCTCATAATTAGTTCAGATTAAAAGAATAACCCAAATAAATTGACTTCAGAGAGCACAATGTGTTAGCTCATCTTCTGTTTTAAATCAGCATCAGCTGGTGTTTATTGCTTCAACAAGACAGTGTAACTAAGATGACCCCTTAAGGTTTTACACCTTGCAAGTGAAGATTGGGAATAACAGCCAAAGCTTTTAAAAAGCAACACATGGGTCTAGCTGTGAGCTCCTCCCGATGTGTGCACAACACTCCAATAAGACGAGGTTTGGTTGGTGCTACCATGGCCTTGCAGTGGAGGTGCATAAAGCTGGAGGGAAAGAGCGCGCAGGTGCAGACAGCAGCATTTGCAAGCAGTCAGGAAACCGGCCTTACTGTCTTTACAGGACTGTTTGTATGGAAGTTTGGATTGCATCCACAGTGCAAATTGCACAAATTCTCATCGCAGCTCTCACCGAGGAAAGAGCTCTAATAGCTCCAGAACAAACTTTTCAGAGGCCTTCAGCCTTTTTCTCTCTCAAAAAGTGCAGTATTATACATGGTAGTTGCAGAGGAGACATATTTCCCCTTTAGCACAACCTAGACATCACACAGTGGAACTTATGAGAGTTAATGTTAATTTTTTAGGCCATTTTGGTACTATTAGTGGCATAGTTGCAAGGCCTTACTATTTTCCCAAAAGTATGACTATACCTTCTTAAATGCCTAATTTGCACTCACTGAATCACACACTGGAAGAACTTGGCTCCTTCAGGATTTAAAATATACTGAACCTACTGAAGCAGCTTGAGGGGATTCTTTGTCTATGAGTCAGTGACCGTGAAGCTGTTGGAATGCTTAGGAAACAGAGGTCCTTCTAGAGAGACAGTGTGTGAGTTTATCTCAAGTCCACTGACTCTGCTGGTAAGGATGCCCCAAACCACCTTTTCTAATGATAAATTTGAGGAGTTAAGTCTTAAAAATAACTGTATCTAATTCAGCAATTCCACTCCTGCTTGTCTACCCAAAAGAACTCAAAGCAAGGGCTTGAACAGATATTTGTACACCCACGTTCAGAGTAGCCAAATGATGGGAACAACCTGAGTGCCCCTCAGTGGGTGAATGGTTAAAGAAAAGGTGGTATATACTTACAATGGAATAGAATCCATCCCTGAAATGGAAGGAAATTCTGAAGACATGCTGAGTGAAATAAACCAAACACAAAAGACCAAATACTATATGATTCCACTTATATGAGGTTCCTAGAACTGTCAAATTCATGGAGACAGAAAGTAGAATGGTGATTACCAGGGGCTGAAGGAGGAGTTATTGTTTAATGGGTAGTTTCAATTTGGGGTTCTGGAGATGGGTTGTGGTGATGGTCACACAACAATGTGAATGAACTTAATGCCACTGAACTGTACATTGAAAAATGGCCACACTGGTAAATTTTATGTCATTTATATTTTACCATAATAAAAAACATTTAAAAATAACTGTATCAGGGGCACTTGGGTGACTCAGTTGGTTAAGCATCTGCCTTCAACTCAGGTCATGACCCCAGAGTCCTGGGATGGAGCCCCACATTGGGCTCTCTGCTCAGCAAGGGAGCCTGCTTCTCCATCTCCCTCTGCCCCTCCCCAGCTCATTCTCTCTCTCAAATAAATAAAAAATCTTTTTAAAAAATAACTTTACCCCAAATATAATGCTGACTATAGCCTTCTAGATGAATTTCATTGAAATTCAAAATTCATACAAATTTGAATTTAAAAAATCATCATGCAATAGAAAGAGCATGACTGAAACATCTGTCAGAAGGGAAACAACACTCGACAAGATGGCGAATGATCTAACATAACCTAAAGAAATAATGAAAACTTGTATAAATTAAAGCAATAGTATTAATTAAAGAAACCCCTTACCCTAGCCAAGTGGATAGACTAAGACTTATCCAACATGGCATCCCCCTGGCTATATGAGACTAGAGAGCCCTTGATTTGAGGCTGGTCTGAGTTGAACTGTGCTATAGGTGTAAAATATACATCAACTCCAAAGATTTAGTGAAAAAGAAAATGTAACGGATCTCAATAGTTTTTATATTGATTAAATGTTTTAATGAGAATATTTTGGATGCATTGGGTTAAACATAGTAAACTTAATTTCACCTGTTTTAACACTTTTTAATAGGGCTACTAGAAATTTTATTTTATTTATGTATTTGTTACTTTTTTAAAAGTTTGTTTAATCTCTACACCCAACGTGGGGCACAAACTCACCACCCTGAGATGAAGAGTTGCATGCCCTTCTGACTGAACCAGCCAGCCACCCCTGCGTTTATTGCCTTTTAATTGAGATATAATTGACATACATTTATTAGTCTCAGATGTACAACATATTGATCCAATATTTGCATGTGTTGTGAAATGATCACCTCAAGGAGTCTAGTTAACATCCAACCATGGTTACAAAAAAGTTTTTCTTGTGATGTGAACTTTTAAGATCTCTCATAGCAACTTTCAAATAAACAATCCAGTAGTTTTAACTATAGTCACTATGTTGTACATCACATCCTCAGGACTATTTATTTTATAAATGGAAGTTTGTGACTTTTTTACTTCTTTCACCCATTTCACTCACACCAGTCTGTTCTCTGTATCTATGAGCTTGGGTTCTTGTTTTGTTGTTTCGAGTCCACATATAAGGGAGAGCATGTGGCATTTGTCTTTCTCCATGTACCTTGCTTTACTTAGGCTAAGCTCCTCCAGGTCTACCCATATTGTCACAAATGGCAAGATTTCTCTGGTTTTTAATGGCTGAATAGTATTCCATTACACACACACACACACACACAAACACACACACCCCTACGCCATTTTCTTTATCTATTCATCCATCAATGGACAGCTTAGGTTGCTTCCGTATCTTGGGTATTATAAATAAGGCCGAAAGGAACATGGGGATGTATTTATCTCTTTGGTGTTTTTGCTTTCTTCAGATAAATAACCAGAAGTGGGTTTGCTGGATCATGTGATACTTCTAATATTTTGAGAAAACTCCATACACTTTCCCAATTTTTATTTTCACCAAATAGTGCATGAGGGTTCTTCACATTCTCACCAAAACGTGTTATTTTTTCAATGTTAGCCATTCTGACAGTTGTGAGCTGATATCTCATTGTGGTTTTGATTTGCATTTGCCTGATGGTTAGTGATATTGAGCAGAAAAAAATTTAAAACAGAGTGGCTTGTCTTTTATTTCTATGGGACAGCACTGCTTTGGAGGTATACTAGGGTGCTTCCTAGTATAACAGTATAGAAATAGAGTTCATTTCATGATTGTGGATTCAATCTCTAACATATAAGAGAATAGCATTATTTGTTACTTTTAAGACTTTATCAGTCCTGCCAATTTTTTCTTAACATCTTTTTCTCATACTTTTTCCTTTCCATTTCTATTCTCTAGTGTTGGCTCTCTGTGGCTTTGAACTAGATCCCGTATAACCAATAATTATTGGCTTCAATTCCTCTTCTATAATCTATTCACTATACCCTGACCAGATTAACTTTTAGGAAACCCATGTGTAGATATTTTTTTCTGTGCTCAACACCTGGTGACTACAGTCTAGGGAGTTTGCAGATTCTGGGTTTCCCCAGAGATTCTGAATCAGTAGGTTGGGGTGGGGCCCAGACTTCACATTGTAACAGGTACCCTAGACTGTATTAAACAGGTCTGAAGAACAATAGCCTGTAGGATTAAGCTCAGATTCTTCAAAGTAATTTTCAAGACTCTTTTCACCTTCATAGTCTGGTTAGTTCAATCTGTCTGAGGGAGAATGGAAACACTCAATATCTAGAGAACCTCTGGAAAAAAATAAGCTTCTGTCTGAGCAGCTTTAATACTTGCCTAATTGAGGGAAGTGATTTGACCCTAAAGATATCTCCACCACAGCTATTCTATGACCCTACACTTACCATTATGATAATCTACTTCTTCAGAGTAATTTTTCTCAGCTTCTATCTGAATTTGAGGAAGCCAATCTCTTCAGTACCGCATTTTATAGTGCTGCTATCATAATATGAATCTACATAGACCAAGATAGTTTTGACATGTGTCCTTTTGCACTAATTATTTTCTTTGGTTTTCTATTGATTAACACCAGGCATCTTTAGGGATGCAATTGTCAGGATTTAGTCAAATAATCTTTCATCCTACTAGATAAAGATTATGATGTTGCAGACTTGTGAACCATATCTGGTTCAAAGAATCATTTTGATTTTTCTGCATGTTTGTTGTTATAGACTGTATCTCATAAAAATTCATATGTTGAAGCCCTAACTTCCAATCTCAGAATTTCAAGAAAGCCTTTTAAGGGGTTAATTATGGTTAAATAAGGTCAGAAGGGTGGGGCCTGATCCCACTGGACTAGGGTCCTCATAAGAGGAGGAAGAGCCATCAGAGACTTGTCTCTCTTTGCATGCACACAGAGGAAAGGGCATATGAGGACACAGAAAAAAAAAAAAAAAGCATCTGTCTGCCTCATCAGAAACCAACCTGCTGGCAGCTTGATCTTGGACTTCTAGTCTCTAGAACTGTGAGAAAATAAATGTCTGATGTTTAAGCCACTATGGTATTCTGTTATGGCAGCCCTAGCAGACTGATAGAATAGCCAATATTTAAAATTTGGGAGGATGCCTGTAAAAATCTGAATTTCTTTTGAGAAGTTGATTTGGCAACAACTGGCTAGAGATGAATAGTAATTTGTTTGCACTCCCTAGTTCTCCAGTCTCTGTCCCCCAGACATGAAGGCTAAAGGTCCATTGCCAATTGTGTCACTCTTATTTTATTTTTATTGTTTTTATTTTAATTTCAGTATAGTTAACATATAGTGTTATATTAGTTTCAGGTGTACAATATAGTGATTCAACACTTCCACACATCACCCGGTGCTCATCATGACAGGTGCACTCCTTAATCCCCATTACCTATTTCCCCCACCCCCACCCTCTCATGTCAATATTATTTTAAAAACAACAACAACAGCTGAGTGAAGTAAGTCAGTCGGAGAAGGACAAACATTATATGTTCTCATTCATGTGGGGAATATAAATAATAGTGAAAGGGAATATAAGGGAAGGGAGAAGAAATGGGTGGGAAATATCAGAAAGGGAGACATAACGTAAAGACTGCTAACTCTGGGAAATGAACTAGGGGTGGTAGAAGGGGAGGAGGGCGGGGGGTGGGAGTGATTGGGTGACGGGCACTGGGGGTTATTCTGTATGTTGGTAAATTGAACACCAATAAAAAAATATATATATAAAAAAATAAAAAAAATAAAAGATACACGAACCATTAAAAACAACAACAACAACAACATATCTAGCTATTTACACTCACTTATGTTACTTGCCTAGCCCTTGTGAACACTTAGGTTTAAGAAAAGGATTTTAAGGAAAGGGTTTTATTTGCTTATTCATGAGAGACATAGAGAAAGGCAGAGACATAGATAGAGGCAGAAGCACGCTCCCTGCAGGAAGCCTGATGCGGGACTCAATTCCAGGACCCTGGGATCATGACCTGAAACAAAGGCAGACGCTCAACCACAGAGCCACCCAGGTGACCCTAAGTTTATAATTCCTGATGTAACATATCTACTGACAAAGGTCAGTTTTCAATAGTGAAAACAATTTGCATTTAACTATCCACACTTTATCTAAATTTCATTTTTGATAATAGTCATTCTCTATGAGCAAGCCAACCAGCTATAGATTCTCTAAGACTGTATGAACCATGCTGATGTACACTAATGTACCTTTCAATCATTAAAATAAATTGGGACATAAATCTAAACTTATGACAAATCTTAACTCTGAACATCATGAGCCAATTATGTAATTTGCAAAGGATGTCTTTTTATCAACTAATAAATCAGGGTGGCATGAACTGGAGAAGAAAAATTCCTTTTAGTCTTGACAGATGCAAATAAAGAATAAATTATTTTTACTTGAATATTTGAAAATAATGAATTGGGAGTATAAGGATTCCATCTGTTAGATGAGTTCAAGTCAGCATGACAGTTGTGTATTGAAAGCATATTGAAATATTAACTTTACATCTTGCATTTATAGAAACTAAAGCATAAAACTTTTTAAGAGGCAGAAGATGTAAGAGCCATTCATCAGAGAAAATGGGAACAGAAGCTAGAGACAGAGATTTGAGTGGAGAGAAAAAAGGAAAATAAAAGCTTGAAGGCAAGGAAATTAATCTTAACAATTAGAGCATAAAAGAATAGCACACAAAAGGGGAGATCAGAATTCTATGATAGTCTACAGAATTTACTTACTGGCTGGCAAATTTTGTTGGGACTGTATTTCTTATTAGACTTATACTGTATTTCTACTATACGGGCAAAATATGTTAGTAAATTACTATATCATTTGTCTTAGCTATCTATAATGAAGTAAATAAATGAATGGGTAAAATCATTCTTTTCAAAACAACGTTTTATGAAGCAATCTGTCAATGACCTTCTGAGTTATTTCATTTGTCTACTTCCTATATGCTTGAGAATAGAACTGATCTGCTGAATTTACAAAGACCAAATAAGGAAATGTTCAAAATTTTGCAGATTAAAAATATTCTGATAGTAGGTTAGATGTTTATTTCATAAAAAAACAACAACAAAACAAAACAAAAAACAAACCAACCCTGCTCATTAATTTGATCTACGGGTTGTGTATCCCATTTGTTGATGGAGGATCTCTCTTTTAAAGTTAGTATTAGGAAGAATGTCTATCCTAGCAGTTTCCAAATAATAGAAAAGTAAATTCATTGGGTGTTTTTATTGAAAAAAAGTAATTCATGTTCATTTTGGACAGATTAGAAAACACAGATGGGCAAAGAGAAAGCAAAAATCATTCTTGTTGCTCTATTCAGATATAATCATTTGTTTAATCACAGATTGGTGTATTTAAGTTCTTTCTTCTTTCATTGTGTCTAGCTACATACTAATACTTTTCTAAAAATGTGGCTCAGGGTGTATATACTGCTTCAGAACCTGCTATCCAATTTAACAATATTTTGTGAAAGGCCTTCTATGTCATTAGTTAATATTCTACAACATGTTTTTGTTGTATGGTTGGACCATAATTGGATTAGCCAAAATTTCCCCTAACATTTGTACCATTATAAGCAATGATGTGGTAAATACTCTTGTAGAATAACTCTTGGGCATAATCCAAAACGCACACAAAATTATGAAGCTTTTGGTATGCATTGCCAAATTGCCCTTGCAGGATGATTGTGCCCATTTAGATAGACCCTAGTATGATACGAGATTATCTATTTTTACCAATTCTTCTGTATTTCAAATAAGATCACAAGTAGGAAGAAGTATATAATACAGTGCCTGTATATATTAATTAGCATTATGTACAATTTGGTTCTCTTTCTACTCCAGTGTCATCAAGGGACAGAATTCTACATTTGAGTACATGAGAAAGTGTTTTTTAGGGGGGAATTTAGTGCATTCGAGGCAGTGAGATTCTTAAAAAAGTGGGTTTCCTTACTGTTTTCACTGAATTATAGGAATAAACATAGCCTATTTATTTCCCAAGTCTTCCGTGGGATGAGATTAAATATCTTGAATTACTGAACTGTGAAATTATCTTTTAAACCTACTCCCATTAGGTAAAAGAAAAAGAAAAGATTTACCCAATGATTTCAGTTGTCTGTTTATCAACAACTGAGATTCTCATTTTCCTAACTGGAAATGCATTTTCTGAGTATTTTGGATCATAGTCTCTTAATTCCATGCCTTAGGGAGGCATAATGATAATACCAAAATCTCTCAAAATAACAGGATTTGCAATGCCATTCCATAAATGAAAACCAAATTCCTGTTAACTGTCAGAACCTAAGACAGTTATAAAAAGAGACAAGTTATTTTTAGTGCAAGTCATTCTGATAGTGGCAAAAGAACATTCACTCTAAACAGCAGAATGATCACGGCAAGATTTCTAAAAGGAAGCCCTGAAAACTGAAGATGGTGGAAGATCAAAGAATATCTATTTAAAATTCCTTCCACCTTAAATTCCTTTCAAACTGAAACAGCCGGCTATCACCAAGAGTATATTGGATTCCCAGGATGTCCTGGGGAAGAGTAAAATCTAAAAAAGAACTGTTGCTGAAAACTAATAAGGAATTAAGGTTGCCAGCTTTAAATAGCAGAAAATAAATTATAACACACAAAATCTTACCAAAAACTAATGAAAAAAAAAAAGAAAGAAAGAAAATATGAATGCTATTGTAGCATATAGTAGCAAAGATATGGTATGACTGTCCCCTGCTTGTTCTCTGATAGCTCTGGGTGCTTTCACTGTCTTTGACATTTTTCTCACGAGTTCAGAGTTTTCTGTGATGTCATTTCTCACACAGATGCACACACACACACACACACACACACACAAACCAAAATTAACCCTTAACTTCAGGTTCTCATTTGTAGTAACTAAAGATACTACCGTCCTGGAGTTAAGAATTTAAAAGAATTCTTAGGAACACACAAGACGATTTTCACGTTAATTTCCCTGAACTGTTTTCAAGTGCTTAGTTTCATTTCACTTTTTAAAAAGATTTTATTTATTTATTCATGAGACAGAGAGAGAGAGAGAGAGAGAGAGAGAGAGAGACATAGGCATGGAGAAGCGGGCTCCATGCAGGGAGCCTGATGTGGGACTCAATCCCAGGACTCCAGGATCGCTCCTTGAGCTGGAAGGCAGACGCTTAACCACTGAGCCACCCTGGTGTCCCCTTAGTTTCATTTCAAATGGCACTGTTGCTTTTCTTTTATGCATTTATTAACCATAAAAAATGAAAACCCCAGCTTCCTTCTATGAAGCATATTGTGAAAGAACAGTCCTTCACTTCCAATGACTCTTCCAATTCTTTCTGTGCTGCTGTTTTCTACCTGCTGCTTCCCTTGGATCCTAGGTCTCCCTAATATCAAGAATATTTTGATATTTTAAGATAGTGGTAAAAGCTTCCTTTAATAAAAATATAACAATAATGTTTGTTCAGTTTCTACAGCTTTCATAATCCATGATTTCTAAGATGTATTTTTAATTTTTGTGAAGCACAGGCAAACAGTAACTTTACCATTAGAAATATGTTGAAAGTTAAAGGATTTACACTATTATTTAAATCCAGTTCTTAGTTAGCATTAATACTATTGCCTTGTTCTTATTATCTTCTTTTATGACCTCTTTTTCAGAGGACGGAATAGGATTGATGTTTTACAAAACCTTGAAATTCTCAGAAACGTCTTATTTTTTTAATCAGATAATCTATCACTAGTATAATTTTCATCCTTTACAGGCTTCTCATTTCATACAAATTATTTACATTTAATTCAATTAAGTTTATGATCTTCTCCAAATTATGACAAACATAGACAGCACTTAGTATTTTTCTTAATAAAAACTGCTTAGCCTGTTCTTCAAAGAATTAACTGAGATAGTCAGTTTATGGAACTGATGCATACAAAATGATTTTCCTGGCTAGTACTGGATGCTTGGGACAGTTAGTTCCCAAACATTTTAGCACACCAAGGTTACATATGCGATTCCTTAAAGTGGCCTCTAATGTTTCCATAACCTGATAAAATGCTATTAATCTTTTGTGGCCACTTAAAAAAAAGTACTCTGTGTGCTAAAGGCGAGTTCAGAAATTCAAAGCAATTTTATGTGAAGTAATATTATCCTTACAGCAACATAAATTAATTCTTCAATAAAAGTGTTGGTCAGTCCTGTGAGGGAAATAAAACATAATTGTTTATGCTTCGTAAGTCTAAAAGTAAAAATCCCACTCATTGCTTATGTTTTTGTGATTTACATTATCTGGTACAGTGACAGCCATACATTAACTTCTCCGATGTCTGATAGTATTTAGGAGAAATCTAGAATGACCTCAGGATGATCTCTCTAGGTCCCGCTGCCTGACTCTAAATTCTATTTAATAACAGTTCGTGAAATCAGCACATCTCCTTAGAGCTCTCCCGTGGGTTGCAAGTGATCAAACAGACAAAACCATAATGACAGGGCAGTGAGATAGGTTTAACAGAAGGAAAATTCTAAAGACATGCAGAATGACTATAGGACTGCACACCAGGAAGGCCATATCTTTTATTAAAATCATCACAAACAAAAGTATCACAATTTTATTAGCTTTACATTTCATTACATGGCATATCCCCAAAATATTAAATAGAACAAAAATATCTATGCAATTTTTGGATGAAGAGTATCCTTTGCATTTTTAATTCCTGTGTTTTCATTCAGACATTTATCTGTCTGTAAAACATTTGCTCAACATGCTTCCTGATCTAGGCTTCTTGGCCATGGGACTGACATGTTCCCTGTCATGTAAAATTTGGTAGTTTGTAACGTCTGTGCACATTTCAAGTGTATCTTGCCTTGTCTATAGCAAGAGCCAGTCTGCGTATGTTGGATATACATCCAGCTGCGGCTTCCTGGAGGTCCTGGTCAGAAGACCCAATCATACCCAGCAGTAGCTGTCACATGTAAAAGAGGAGGGCGGAGAGGGAAACAAAGTATAAAACCATTAATCTCAAGGCATAAAGTTAGGCTTTGAAAACAATTTTTAATATTAAATGTTTTTAAAAGTCACCAAAAAAAAAAAAAAAAAACAAAGAAAAGAAAAGAAAAAAGGACAAGAAATGCCATTTAGGCAAATGCAAATATAAATGGTACTTAACCAGACCGAGATTTCTCATGAAATGCTTACCATTTTATTTCCTGAAGCTGAGATAGACCTATTTCTCCCACCTTTCTTTGGTCATCTAACTGCTATGGAGTCTGCTTTGAAATTTGTCTTGCATTCTTTCTGACTTTTCTGCCTCTAGGCCAAGCCAACAGCACACCATGCCTCGGCTATTAGTACAACCTCTTAGATATGATTTCTCTGCATTCCAACCCACTTGATCATGTCACAACTTAATTATGTCAATCCCCTAACTGCATTGACTCCCAGTGCTAAATAACTACAGCTTGGGACAGTTAGTTAACTAACGAGTTAAACAGTCTGTTAACTCATCCTTTAAAGGATTTTTGTGCTTTGGCCTCAGTTTACCTTTCTAGCCACTTATCTTTCTCCTGCTCTATCCTGTACTCCAAGGTCACACACTTCTCCACTTCTTTTGCCCTGATTGATGCCATCCCTCTTCCTAAAAGGCCCTCTCATTCTCTTCTCTGAATTTCTAAATTTTACCTATCTTTCATGACCCAGTTAACTTTTCCACAAAGCCTCCACTGATTTTCATCAAATAAGATGCTATCTTTGCTTTATCAGAACTATCATAGCAGTTTACTCAAATGCCTATTACTATCCTTATATCATCCCTTTTATTTTTTTTAAGTTTTGTTTTTTATGTATTTAAGTAATCTCTACACCCAATGTGGGATTCAAACCTACAACCCCGAGATCAAGAGTTGCATGCTCTTCCAACTGAGCCAGACACGTGCCCCTATGTCTTTCCTATTAAATAGATATGTAGATTAATGCTTTCTGTCCTTTAGATTATAAACTCTAAAACTTATAATACTGTATCATGCCTAATACACCAAAAAATGACATAAAAAATGTAGACACCAAAAACTGACAAAGAAATTAATTAGAACTTTAAAAAAGTCTATCAGTTATGAATCAGATGAGTAGTTCTGACAAAGGATTTGAAAATTTAATTCGAGTCATCTATTTTCTACACAGTAGCATTTGGGTACAAATGTTGATGACAGAAAAGATGTGATAAGCAAAGAGATATTGTAAAGATAAATGTGAAATACCTTAAATATGACAGGCTTAGGGATTGGACTTTTATTCTGTAGGCAATAAAAAGAAGTTATTTAAACAGTTTAATCAGCAGAGTGACATGATCACATTTGTATTTTAGAAAGACAAATTTCATGACACCATGCAGAATATGGATTATAGAAAAGAAAGGGAAGGATCCTGAAGTCCTTCAGGGCAAAATGAATTCAAGGGACATTTGGGGGTTAAGCTTGTGTTGAACACAAATGGCCCAAGGATATCTGGTTATCCAAAAAGAAGAAAATAAAGATGGTAATCTTTCATCATACATAAACATTATGTCCAGGTGAATTAATGATTGAAATAAAAATGAAAAATATAAAACATTTGGAAAGTTGGAGTTGAGAAAACCCTGATAAAATTGAGGTACTGAAGGATGTCTGGCAACTCAGGTCCTCGACCTCCTCATTGTCCATGGAATTGTCCTCCACTTCCAGGGTCACATCCTGGTCCTTATTTTTCATCATGTTCAACAGTCCCACCAGTGCTTCTTGGACATCTCTATATTAGGCAATCTCAGAACTATCTCGAACCTAATATATTACAGATAAAATTTCTAATTTTTTTCCTATCTAAACCTGGGTCCCCCATCCCCAGTATTCTCCTATATCAGTGAAGATATCACCACTTAGTTGCTCAAGCCAGAAATCTCCTCACCTCACACTCCCACCTCATCTCCCCTGCTTCTATCCAACAATTATATCTTTGTGATTCAACTGCCTACACTTATTCCAAAGTCATTTGCTTCTCTCTATTGCCATTGTCATCACCCCTGTAAAGCCTACAGCACTTTCCCACTGTCCTTGCACCCTCTCTTGCCTGGCCCCCAGTCAATCATTCATACTGTATCCAGAGTAATGTCCTAAATTGTGAAGTTCACTGACAAGGGGCAAAATTCTAGAGAAGCAAAGGGAATAAGACATGATCAGTCTTCTAAGAGTCAAGAGAAAGAAATACCGTCTTCTGAATAAGGGAAACAGAGCTGTTTGGGGGAGCTCCTGACTTGAGAGTTTTGCATTGTTAAAGTAATTAAACAGGAGGCCATTAGATAAAGTGTCTCTAAAGATTTGGTGGCCTATGTAAGCAAACCAAAACCTAATCCAGAATCAACACACTTGAATCTAAGAATATGAAACCTGAGGCCAACCAATCACAAATAGGCTTTCCCAAATAAGGCAAGAGCTTATGCTATAGCCAATCAAATAATTTCCTTGCTTTGCTTCTGTATCTTGTTAAAAACTTTCCCCTAGCTCCTGGAGTGCTCCTAACCACTTTCAGTTTGGCACTGCCTGGTTTGAATCATGCCTCAGTTTATCTTTTTAATAACATTACTAGTGTTTTTCTCCAGCATCATCCGATCACTGAGGTGTAAGATGGAGGAAATAGGTTATAGCACTGCAACTCATTTGAATAGTCATACAGTCTGAGCTGACTGAAAGGACAAACAGAAGGCTACTCATAGGGATGCCTGGGTGGCTCAGTGGTTTAGCATCTGCCTTTGGCTCAGGGCATGATCCTGGGATCTAAGATTGAGTTCCGCATTGGGCTCCCGGCAAGGAACCTGCTTGTGTCTCTGCCTCCTCTCTTTTTGTCTTTTTGTGTGTCTCTCATGAATAGATAAATCTAAAAAAAAAAAAAAAAAAAAAAAAAAAAAAAAAAAAAAAAGAAGCCTACTTATAATCTGGGAGGATGACCTGTAAGAATTAGGAAGGTAGGAAGGCAGATCTCTGTGAAGTGAGAAAACAGTGAGATGGAAGCTCAGGAAGTTGAAAAATAGGACATTAGAGTTTGAGAATGGATTATGTGGAGTTTAAGATTTTATAGATAAACTTGTATTGCTTATTGACAGGGTCCAGGAAGTGACCATGGGAACATACGTCAATATAAGATTGTTAGGCAGTTTTATACATATGTGCACATGCATACACACACACACCTCTATGAACACATTTATTTAATTTATATTCTTATTCTCTCTGCAAAAAGAGCAAATAGTGCTCTATGAACATTATTGAAAAATAATGAGAAGGAAGAACAGAGTAGCCAGCTCTCCTTGGTTACTATAACACATGGCTTAGGTGTCTCGGTATTATAACTCCCACTTAAATCCCTTTTCTAGCTTGCAACTTTTAACTCTTGATCAACAATTCAATATTTTTATCAATTTATTTATTTTCTTGTACCTCATTTTATTATCATATGAAAGCTGCTAAAGCAGACACAGCTATATGAGGCTTCGGCTACTTCTTCTTGTCATGTCCTGTTATGTGAAAAAAATAAGGGAAGAAAGTGGCACTAGCAGAACTCTGTGTTCATGGTAATAGATGGATCAGTTGCTCAAATTATAGTTTCCTCCTGCATCAGTCTCTAGTCCAGAAGGACATCACCCCCATTGCTAAATAAAGGCATGAAGTAGCTATTAATAAAAATGAGACAAAAGCATTAGATATGGAATATGCTTGCAAGAGAAATGGGAGAAGTTCGATGAATAGGGAAGTGGCTATAATTCAAAATATTCACAAAAAGTTAAGGCTAAGCGATATTATTTATTAATTTATATTATAGAAAACCAGAACTCAATCACACCTCCTTTGCTATTAGAATAATTGAATAAAACTACCTTCATTTTGGAAAAGATTATCCTATAAACTCATTTTTTTTTGAGATTTTATTTCTTTATTCATGAGAGACACAGAGAGAGAGAATCGGAGGGAGAAGCAGGCTCCCTGCGGGGAGCCCCATGTAGTGAGCTGAAGGCAAACGCTTAACCACTGAGCCACCCAGGTGCCCCTATCCTATAAACTCATTTATGAGTTTGATCAGAACTCAGATGCTTTTTTGGTCAGATTTTCTACTTCTTTCTATTGGGTTGGAAGATGTTGAAATTAAAAAATTCAATCTAAGCGAAGGAACATGGAGAAGACCACAGCGAAATGAAGTACACTGATAATTTAATATTTTAAATGATTGTCCCTTCCCCTGCCTGACCTTTACAAGGCACATTAAGGAAAAGATTCGCACCCAGCCTGCTCCTGCTCTCAGACAAAGGTAATAAACTGGGAAAAGATGGAGTATATGATAGGGGCCAAGAGGAATGTGCATGGGGAAGCCACCTATGATAATCCCATGTTTATTATTTTCTATAATATTATCCATAAAGGAGACAAAGTTATATCTGATAAGGATCCCAGAACAAGGTTTGGCTCACAGTAACTACTCTTTAGTTCTTAGCCATTATTATTCCAATAGAAAACATACTTCAAGCACTATTCTAAGAGAAAACATACTTCAAGCACTGTTCTGATTCTAGTAACAAGTGAGATGTAACAAAACATTTTCAGCACTGTATTGGCTGGCATGATATCCTCTTATGAAGAAGTCAGGTTATTGCTACCCAGTGGAGGCTGAGAGTCACGTGGGTGGGCACTTCTGTAAGGAAAGGCAAGAGGCCCTCAGAGGAAGGTCAGCAGGGTAAAGTCTCTGAGTCCCTATCAAGTTCTGCCTCTGTGATGGGATCTAAGGAGAAAGGAGGGAGCCCTGAGAGACCGGGCTCATTGCAATTGGGAACGCTGGCAGGATGTAGTACTGACAGGTTACTGCAGGTCCCATGGAAATATAGTAGAAGGAATAGACCACTCTGTATTTCCTGCCTTGGGTTATCACTATGACTTTCCTCTGGTTCTTTAGAAGGAAGTCAAAGAACACTTTTGTGGGGTAAAATGATCTAGGAAATAAAGCAGTCAGGAACTTCATCAATACGTGGTCAAGACAAAATCAAGTTTGAATCAAAGTAACTCAACATTCTCTGAAAATATCAGTGAGAGTGACAAAACATGAGAGACACCTAACTCTGGGAAATGAACAAGGGGTAGTGGAAGGAGAGGGGGGCAGGGGGTTGGGGTGACTGGCTGATGGGCACTGAAGGGGGCCCTTGGCAGGATGAGCACTGGGTGTTATGCTATATGTTGGCAAATTGAACTCCAATAAATTTAAAAAAAATGCATAGTCAACCACCACCACCAACAAAAAGTATAACTCAACATTCTCTTTGAAGATTTAAAGATACTGGCAGAGTCACACTCTCCAGTAGCCTCTTGACAAATGTGCAAAGGAGGTAAACTTCTTAAGACTCACATGTCTTTTCTATGACTTGATTAAGAGTTTTACTGAATATAGGATTCTAGGTGAGAAATAATTTTGAAGAGTTGGATGAGTTTTGAAGGCATTCCTCCATTTTCTTCTTGCTTCCAATGTTACTGTTGAGAAGCCCAAAGTGTTCTTCATGTTTGGTTTCTCTTGTTCACTCTATCTTCTTTTTCTATCCTTTCTCTTCTGAACATTACAGAATCTTTCATTATTATTATTACTATTATTATTATTATACTTAATGTTCTAAAATTTTACAGTGCTATATCTTGTGGATAGGTATACTTTTATCCATTGTATACAGGGAACCTGATGCATCATTTCAATCTGGTAAGTCATGTACTCCAACTCTGGGAAATTCTATTGAACTATTTCATTTCATTTCCTCCTCTCCATTTTCTCAGTTATTCCTTTGTGGAACTAATATTCTGAAGTTAGATCTTTTGCACTGTTTTTTTTTTTTTATTTTTATCTTTCCTTTTTTCATCTCTTTATGTTTTTACTCTTTCTGAGAGTTTTTTTCTTTTTAAATTTTTATTTAAATTTTAGTTAGTTAACATACAGTGCAATATTGGTTTCTGGAGTAGAATTTAGTGATTCATCACATACAACACCCAGTGCTCATCACAAATGCCCTCCTTTTTTTTTTTAAATTTTTATTTATTTATGATAGTCACACACACAGAGAGAGAGAGGCAGAGACACAGGCAGAGGGAGAAGCAGGCTCCATGCACCGGGAGCCTGACGTGGGATTTGATCCTGGGTCTCCAGGATCGCGCCCTGGGCCAAAGGCAGGCGCCAAACCGCTGCGCCACCCAGGGATCCCAACAAATGCCCTCCTTAATACCCATCACCCACCTAGCCCATCCCCTCTTACCACCCCTCCAGCAACCTCGGTTTGTTCTCTATCATGAAGTATCTCTTACAGTTTGCTTCCCCCTAATTTTCCCCATTCCCATATATTCATCTGTTTTGTTTCTTAAATTCCACATATGAGTGAAATCATATATTTGTCTTTCTCTGACTTATTTTGCTTAGCTTATTTTGCTTATAAAACACTCTAGCTCTATCCACATTGTTACAAATGGCAAAATTTCATTCTTTTTGATGGCTAATATTCTATGGTATATATGCCACATCTTCTTTATCCATTCATCAGTCGATGGATACCTGGGCTCTTTCCATAGTTTGGCTATTGTTGATAATGTTGCTATAAACATTGGGATGCATGTATTCTTTCTGTATTTTGGTATCGTTAGTAGTGCAATTGCTGGGGCATAGCAATTCCTCAATTCCTTGAGCAAAAAGTTCAACTTTTTGAGGAACCTCCAAAATGTTCTCCAGAGTGGCTGCACCAGCTTGCTTTCCCACCAACAGTGCCAAGACGGTTCCCTTTTCTCTGCATCCTCACTAACATTGTTTCCTGAGTTGTTAATTTTAGCCATTCTGACAGGTGAGGTGATTGTGGTTTTGATTTGTATTTTATCTCCCTGATGATGAGTGATGTTGAGCATCTTTTCATATATCTGTTAGCCATCTGGGTCTTTGGAAAAAATGTCTATTTTGTCTTCTGCCCATTTTTTAACTGGATTATTTGTTTTTGGGGTGTCGAGTTTGCTAAGTTCTTTATAGATTTCGGATACTAACCCTTTTTCAGATATGTCATTTGCAAATATCTTCTCCCATTACATAGGCTTTTAGTTTTTTTGACTGTTTTCTTCATTGTGCAGAAGATTTTTATCTTAACTCCCAGTAGTTCATTTTTGTTTTCGTTTCCCTTTCCTCTAGTGATGTATCTAGTAAGAAGTTGCTCTGGCCCAGGGTGAAGAGGTTGCTGCCTGTGTTCTCCTCTAGGATTCTGGTGGTTTGCTGGTTCACATTTCAGTCTTGCATCAATTTTGAATTTATTTCAAGAAAGTGGTCCAGTTTCATTCTTCTGCATGTTGCTGTCCAGTTTTCCCAACACCATGTGTTGAAGAGATTTTTTTCCCATTGGATATTCTTTCTGCTTTGTCAAAGAATAGCTGACCATAGAGTTGTAGGTCCATTTCTGGATTCTCTGTTCTGTTCCATTGATCTATGTACCTGTATTTGTTGTGCCAGTACCATACCATTTGTTGTACTTGTATTTGTTGTGCTAGTACCATACTGTCTTGATGACACAGCTTTGCAATAGAGCTTGAAGTCTGGAATCGTGATGATTCCAGCTTTGCTTTTCTAAAATTTTCAGGATTGCTTTGGCTATTCAGGGTCTTTTGAATTTCTGTACAAATTTTAGGATTGTTTGGTCTAGCTCTGTGAAAAATGCTGGTGGTATTTTGATAGGGATTGCATTAAATGTGTGGATTGCTTTGGGTAGTATAGACATTTTAACAATGTTTGTTCTTCCACAAGCATGGAATGTTTTCCATTTCTTTGTGTCTTCTTTAATTTCTTTCATAAGTGTTCTACAGTTTTCAGAATACAGGTCTTTGGTTCTTTGATTCAGTTTATTCCTAGGCATCTTATGGTTTGGGTTCGGTTTAATCCTCTTCGGTTTATTCCTAGATACCTTACGATTCTTGGTGTATTGTAAATGGGATCAATTCCTTGACTTTTTCTGCTGCTTCATTATTGCTGTATAGAAATGCAAGAGATTTTTGTATGTTGATTTTATATCCTGAGACTTTACTGAATTCATGTGTTTGTTCTAGCAATTTTTTCATGGAGTCTTTCAAGTTTTCTACATAGAGTATCATGTTATCTGTAAATAGTGAAAGTGACTACTTCCTTGACAATTTAGATGCCTTTTACTTCTCTCTGTTGTCTGATTGCTGAGGCTAAGGCTGCCAGGACTATGTTAAATAGTAGTGGTGAGAACAAGGCATCCCTGTCCTTGTTCCTGACCATGGAGGAAAAGCTCTCAGGAAGATGGTATAAGCTGTGGGTCTTTCCAATATGGCTTTTATGATGTCGACGTATGTTTCATCTATCCATCTATTCCTACTTTGTTGAGGGTTTTTATAAGGAATGGATGCTGTCTTTTGCCAAATGCTTCTTCTGCATCTGAGAGGATCACATGGGTCTTATCCTTTCTTTTATTAAGGTGGTATATCACATTGATTGATTTGTGAATATTGAACCATCCTGGCAGCCCAGGAATAATTCCCTCTTGATCATGGTGAATAATTCTTTTAATGTACTGTTGGATTTGATTTGCTAGTATCTTGATGAGAATTTTTGCATCCATGGTCATGAAGGTTATTGGCCTATAATTCTCCCCTCCTTTTTAGTGGGGTCTTTGGTTTTGGAATCAAGTAATGCTGGCCTTGTAGAATGACTTTGGAATTGTACCTTTCATTTCTATTTTTGGAAACAATGTGAGAAGAATAAGTTTAGTTTTAGAAGATTAAGTTAAAGAAGTAACTCTTCTTTAAATGTCTGGTAGAATTTGCCTATGAAGCTACCTAGTCCTGGACTCTTGTTGGTTGGAAGATTTTTGATTAATCTTCCAATTTCTTTGCTGGTTATGGTCTGTTCAAATTTTCTATTTCTGTTCAGTTTTGGTAGTTTGTATGTTTCTAGGAATTTACCCATTTCTCCCAGATTGCCTAGTTTGTTGGCATATAATTTTTTCATAATATTCTAATTGTATTTCTGTGGTGTTAGTAGTGATCTCTCCTCTTTCATTTGTGATTTTATTTATTTGGGTACCTTCTCTTTTCTTTTTGGTAAGTCTCGCTAAGGGTTTATCAATTTTATTAATTCTTTCAAAGAACCAGCTCTTACTGTCAATCTGTTCTACTGTTTGTTTGTTTGTTTCTATATCATTTACCTCTGCTCTAATCTTTACTATTTCCTTTTTTCCGTTGATGTTACACTTTATTTGCTGCTCCTTTTCTAGCTCTTTTAGGTGTAAGGTTCGGTTGAATATTTGAGATTTTTCTTGCTTCTAGAGTAGGCCTGTATTGCTATATAATTCCCTCTTAGGACTGTCTTTGCTGCATCCCAAAGGTTTTGGACTGTCATGTTTTCATTTTCACTTGCTTCCATGTATTATTTTTTTTAATTTCTTTTTTAATTTCCTGGTTAGCCCATTTGTTCTTTAGTAGGATGTTCCTTAAGTTCCTTGTATTTATGGTCTTTCCAATTTTTTTCTTGTGATTGATGTCAAGTTTTATAGCATGTGGTCTGAAAATATGGATGGTATGATCTCAATCTTTTTGTTATTTGTTGAGGGCTGACTTGTGATCCAGTATGTGATCTATTCTGGAGAATCTTCAATGTGTACTTGAAAATAATGTGTTTTCTGCTGCTTTATGATGAAGTGTTAATATATCTATTAAGTTCATCTAATCCAGTATGTCATTCAAAGCCATTGTTTCTTTGTTGATTTTCTGCTTGGAAATCAGTGGGGTGTTAAGGTCCCCTACTATTATTGTATTATTATCAGTGAGTTTCTTTATGTTTGTTTTTAATTGACATATTTTTGGGTGCTCCCAAGTTGGGGACATAAATATTTACAATTGTTAGATCTTCTTCTTCTTCTTTTTTTTTTTAAAGATGTATTTATTTATTTTTAGAGAGACAGAGGGAGAAAGAAAGTGAGAGCAAATGGTGGGGAGGAGCAGAGGGAGAGAATACACAAGCAGGCTCCCTGCTGAGCATGGAGTCTGATGTGGGGCTCGATCCCAAGACCCATGAAATCACTATGTGAACTGAAAACAAGAATCAGAGGCTTAACTGACTGGACCCCAGGTGCCCCTATAATTATTGGATCTTCTCAATGGATAGAGACCTCTGAGAGATTTATCTTCCAATTCATGTTCCCTGAATGCTCTCTTTTCTTTTTCTTTTTCTTTTTCTTTCTTTCTTTCTTTCTTTCTTTCTTTCTTTCTTTCTTTCTTTCTTTCTATCTATCTATCTATCTATCTATCTCTCTGAGGATGTTCACTTTTTTCATTCTCTCTGCTACACTATGTTTCTTCCAAGCACTGATTTGTTTCCATTTGTTTCAGTTTTTGTCTTCTATATTCAAAACATTCTTCAGATGTTACTTGTTGGGTGAATAGAGAATTTGAGCACATAAATGGGGCTTGTTGGCTGTGTTTTACTGTAGGATAATCTGAGTGGTCTCAGGCCACTCAGGATTGTGCTCTCGATGAAAACACCGGATTAAAGGGGCCTGAAAAGCAGCTCTCATTTTCTCACTATTTCACTGGTCAAGGAAGAAGGGATGCCTTTTTCTTCCCTCAAACGTGTTATCTCCTTTTTAAGTCTCAGACCAACAAAGCTACATCTTCTCAGAGGGAACATCTTTTTCTAATTCACATACAACAGTTTCCCACAGCCACCAGAGGCCCTGGAAAGGCTGGCTGGGGTCTTCCCCAGGTCAGTATCTTGAAATCTTCTGTGTTGAGCTAGTCAGATTCTCCAAGGAAGAGCTTTTCAAACTCCAACCTGTAGAGGAAGGGACTCACTTGTAGGAATTTGGGACTGAGAAGGGCAGATCATCCATTTAGCTTCGGTGTTTATATGGTCACTTAATCTCCATCTTCAGTAGAATATCTTTACTTCACAGGGGCTGCTGTCCTCCAGTCCAGAGACTGTTTTATTTGGGCAGCTGCTGTGTTGGGAAAGGGCAGTGACTTACTGAGTGGAGTTAGGGAAGGGGCTCTAGCTTTTACTCAGTTTCCCTTATTATAGCCTCCATCCTGAACCCTACAGACCAATTCCAGAGGCACTTAGGGCTACCAGTTCTTAATATTTTGAGGCTTCCACATTGTAAGCTGGGTTTTTTTTGAGTTTCTCCCACTGTTGACTTTACATTCTGATTCCTGAGGTCTGCCAGGCAGTTGTCACTCTTCCACTGAATTTGAATTTACAAAATTTTGTTATTTTCTCCTCTCCAATTCTCCGTCTTTTTTTTAGTCACTTGAACGTAATGTTAGATTTCAGAAGGAAGCAAAAGTATATTCAAGAGTTTAATATGCTTGGAACAAGCTATAGGTTTTCTTCAGACTCCAGGAAAAATGTCCTGGATATCAACTCTTAATACAATGCCTGCATTTAACGTGAGTTATCTCCCATTGAGAAGAGACTGAAAGTCTATGTGGTTGCCTGTGTTCTATTGTTAGAACAGTTTTTGAGAGAGTATTTAGAAATATTTTTCTGAGAGAGGCTGTATATATATATATATATTTTTTATTTATTTATTTATTTATTTATTTATTTATTTATTTATTTATCAAATATATGTATATATAAGTCTCCAGCTCAGACCATTCAATTGCCTGTTTGACATCTGCACTTGGAAAGAAAATACACTGAGTTTCACAGAGGATGAACAGAGCTCAATCCCTGACCCTTTCAAAACCTATTTCCCTATGGCCTCCACACCTCAGTTCATGTCAACTCATCTCTCTAGCTGCTTGGGCCAAAAACTTTGGAGTATCCCTGACTTCTTGCTTTCTCTCACTGCCTTTATCCAAGCCATGAACCGATCCTGTTTTACCCTCAAAATGTACCCAGAATCTGACCTCTTTACCTCTGCTGCGGTGATCTGAGCCACTATCATCTTTCTTGGATTTAAGGATGAGGCCAAATTTTTGATATGCAAGAAGATCTGGAGCTAACTTTGAAAGGTATAGCCTAGAGAAAACTGAATCACTCAGATCAGCAATTTGTGAGAATCTGTTCTTCTTTTTAAGAAGAAAAGGCAGAGAAGGGAAGAGACAGTAAAGTGATCCACTGGGAGAATGAAAGCCTAGTTCAGAAACGGCCATGGGTTTTTTACCAGCTGCCAAATGTAATACCTGTCTTGAAGTTGTTGGCATTGCTACAATGTATACTTCCTTCCATCACTACAAATCTTTGATTTTTTTAATTAAATTTTTTTGCTTTGTATACAATGACTTTATAAGAATGTTTTTGTTTATTATTCTCATCAAGGTAGAAGTTAGTGGGGAGAACAAGATAAAAGGGTGAAATTTGAAATCTATGTCAGCTCTGGGTACAAAATGCTTATAAGAATGAAACAATCCATAACCTGAATGAAATAATCAGA
Source organism: Canis aureus (assembly GCF_053574225.1). NCBI lineage: Eukaryota > Metazoa > Chordata > Mammalia > Carnivora > Canidae > Canis > Canis aureus. The sequence continues at coordinate 70,219 of NW_027554461.1, read as the reverse complement.
CTCTGGGTAATACACAGAATTCCCTCTAAATTAGACATTGTCTAGGGCATGGAAAGCAGAGGGAAGCTTGAGCCAATATTTCCTACATGATCATGGGAATGGCAGCCTTAGCTAACATCTGAACTACTGACTATGGGTTTTGTTTGTTTTGGTGTTTTGTTTTTGTTTTTGTTTTTGTTTTTTGGTAACATGAATAAAATTGTGACTTAAGATGACATCTCATCTCAAAATAAAAAAAATAAACACTTTGACCCAAACAATAATGTCACCCATAGCCTCAGAATTTGACCTTCTCAGTTCCATTGATTTTTACCCCTACTCCATAAAACTAGTCAGCTATTCTCATGGTCATACTTGGGCCTTACTAATCCAGTAACTGTTCCATATCTGCCTCTAATTGCCCTCTAGCAGAAGCTCCAGGTTCTGGTAGAGACAGAACGGGACTGAAAACACAGGAGACACTTGTATATTCACAGTCTTCCTGCTCTTACCTACCTTCTGGGCTTCACCATGTCAGCTGCTTTTCCATCACTAAGTTTAGCTCTCTTTTCTCTACTATTCTCCTAACATACTGATATTACAAATTGAAATCCCAGATCCCAACTAAGCTTCTGGATAATGCACACATGTTCATGGTCTCTTATCTCAACTGGCTCTCAATTCTGGCAATCCACAAAGGTATCCTTTCTCATCAGCTTTTTTTCTCTGCAGCAGCTATTTAAAACTTTCTCTATTCTCCTCAAATTACCCAACTCACTACTTCAGTTCCCTTGCTCTCAGCCTGTGCCTTTGCCTCCTACTTGATGGGGAAAATAGAAATCACAAAAAGGGAAATTGCCCAGCTCCCTGTCATCTCGTGCATAGATTACCACTGCAATTGTGCCCATCCTTTCCCCCTTGCCATCTGTCATACACAAGAGGTGTCTCTCCTCCAGGCTAAACTCATCTCCATGCCCTCAAGCTCTGTGTTCCCCTACCTCTCCATTCCTCTAGGAGCTTGCTCCATATCATTCTCAGTCCGATACCTTCACTGGCTCCCCTCTCTTCCTGCACTTGCCAATGAGCACATAAGCACACTCAAGTTTCTACTGTCTCAGGACACAAAATAAACAAAGAAAAAACCACCCAATCTGCCTTTACCTCCCCTTTCAGCTACCATTCTTGTTCCCTCTTCTTCTCTGCCAAACTTTCCAGAGTGGCCTCACTAGCTGTCTTCATTTCCTCATCTCTTTTCTGAGGTTATTAGAAATTGCTTTGCTATGAATCTAGTATGTGCTTTTTGTTCTTGTTTTTCTTCACTTTTCAGTTGGTCCCACTGGTTATGTCCTTGTTCTCAAAATAATCTCTCTTCTTGACTTTCCTAAAATAGCACTTTCCTTATTTGTTTTGATTTTTTCTCTTTAATACTCTGCTTGTGTGTGTGTGTGTGTGTGTGTGTGTGTGTGTGTGTGCATAATCCTCTTTCTTTGCCTTCGTGGTATGACTCAGGATATCATATCAACCCTCTCATTTTTTCTTTTCTCTATATACCCTCTAAGAGAAATGTCACCCAGTCTCATAATTCATGGACCATGGCTTTCAAAGCTGTTGTTAAGGCTTCATAAAGATACATAGGCTTCATAAAGCTATGTAAATATGTGTGTGATATCACATATACACATATATCACATCTCTGTATCTTTCAAGATGTTCAAAGCCAAAGTTCCTCAAAAAAAAATTCACAGAGGTCTTCTTCAGCAGGCTTCAGTTAATATTTTTTATCTTTTTTTTCATCTTTAGTTTCTAATTTGTTATCAGTGAACATACATTACTTATGTTATTTAAAAAGTCATAACAAGTGGATTAGCCAGAAAGAAGTGAGACCCGCAAAGGAGATGAAGAGTCAACAAAGAGGTGAAAGGAGGACCAGGAGACTATGGAATCACAGGAGCTAAGGAAAGGTGGCACTTTAAGAAGATGGTGGGATCAATATTATAATGAGACTTAGGGAGATTAAGTAATTTGAGGACTGAAAAGAATACCTTGGATTTGGATACTTGAAAATTCTAGAGATTACCAATAAAGCAATCTCAGAATTTTTGAAGGTAAAAGCCAATGGAATTGGCTGAAGAATCAAGGACAGCTGGAGAAATGAGGATCTCTAGAGAATGAAACTCCTCTGATATGGTGGATTCCATAGTGGATGTGATCAACTGATGGTGCAATATGAAATGAGTAAGTAGGCAATGAGATATTAAGATTAAATATGCAGAAGTTAGAGGGAATAGCCAATGTCAAAATCTCCAGCTTTTGGAGATAAAATGAGATCATGAGTATAGTGGAGTATAGCCAGGAGAAGGAACACGCAAAGACAAGAGAGGTGTATAGACTGAATGTAGTTAAGGATAAGTTTGTAGGTGTAGGACAGAAAGTCAAATTATTTTCTGCCTGTAACTCAATTTTCTTTTTAATCTTGAATGCAAGTTCATGTGAGTAATATCCCTACTAAATACAGACGTAGGTCTATAATTGATAATTTCACATGGAAGTATTTTAAAACAATAAAAGATAAGCGCCATTTATAAGAAGGTATTTAGCTTAATTACCTTAAGAAATTATCATTGGAAAGATTTTGGTTTGGTTTACTTTGCTCTAGCAAATGCTAAGAATTTATAAAGTCTGATGTCAAACTATAAAATTATATCTTGCCAAGCTAAGAAAAAATTTAAAATTGTTTACTATAAAAATAAGGCCAAGCATTATCTCAAAATGGATATATTAAAAGGGATAATGATTTCCACAATACTCCTCAATACTAGAATCAGTCTGAATTATTAATGTTATATTGTTTGCATTTATATTTATCTCCAAAAACTGGCACATTATTAGAAGGAATTCAAAACCAAAGACATGTTAATATTTAAAATACCTTACTAGATATAGAATTCGTCCTGCATGGGAGCAAAAATGGAAAGATATCCAGAAAAGTTGAAGCTGAAGAATTGAAAAGGAAAAAAAAATCCTTTAGTGAAACCACTTTCCCAATTTCATTTTGATTTCTTTTCAGCTTTAAGAGCAGCTTAATATGGAAAAAAAAAAATAAAGCACAAGGCTGGAGAGAAGAGCCACATTTTTTCTTCTTCATTGTCAAAGAAATAGCTTTCCCTGCTCCTACTAAATTGGAACTAAGCTCATAAGGATGAAAATAAATGACTAATTTCTTGGGAAATAACCTTAAATGAAAGATTCTTTTTGCCCAATGGTTGCTTTTCTTAAACTCCAGTTGACTTAACCTCATTCTCAAGGCCTCTTCTGGTCTTCCTTTCCTTGCACCCTACTGGTATCAAGTGTGCCTTAGAAGTCTGTCTCATCACTTGCTACCCATTTGGGAAATGTTTTCCTTTTGTGATACAATTTGTGGGAAGGAATAAGTCAAATGTGATTGTGCTTACTTAATTTCTCTTTTAAAACCCACCGAATGTTTAAGATTTGTAAAAATGGCAACCAAAAATATGACCATTAATTTTGCAAAGTAATGTTTCCAACAACTCTGACAAAAACTCCTGATAATCCTTGAAGTTTTTAATATATGCCTAAATATTAATTTTAGTCTTCTCTTTTTTGCTAAAATTATTTAAAAGGATACTTCTTAGTGTCATCTGTGTAAGAATTTAAAATTTCAGTGAAAGAAACTGAATTAATTTTATTAATTAATGAACACAAAGACTGTGTTCATTTCAGAGCCCACCTTGCATGGTTTTTGCTAGGTTAGCTGTTTAGAACTTCAGGGCTGGCCCTAAGCATGGTATTTAGGCCAGTGATTTTAAAAAAAAATTTTTTAAGCAGTGGAAATCTTTTCCTCTCCTGCCCTCAAACTGAATCTTAACTATCCCATGAAATTCATATATACATAAATATCATATGTAAGACAAAATGGAACATCTGAAGAAAAAGTAGGGCTTGGGTTCCTAGAACTCTGCCTATTTCTTCTTGTTTTTCATAGTGACTCTCTGGTACCTTCTTTGATTCTATGATATGCAAAAAAACCACTCATCTTCACCATAGAAAGAGGGCCAAACTTTGGTCTCCATGCTCATTTTCTAGAATTTCTTTCTCACTGCAAAACACCTCTCCTTGCTTCTCACTCCTCAACTGGTGATGTAAGCTTGTTCATCATTTGTTCATTCCACACAGATCTGCCCAATCTACACTTGTACCCTTTCAACAACTATCCCAAACCACTACTTGCACCACAATCCCAGAAACTCAGTCCCTCTATTCCGATAGTCTTAGCTAGACATTTGGTAGAACACAGTTCAAACACATTGCTATTGAGTTTTACACGAGTGATAGCCTTGTTTACTGTTCCCAGATTTGAAAATTTTTGTTTACAAATTTTAGAGAAGATATTTTTTAAGCCAAATACTTAGTCTACAGAATTTCAATTATATACCAAAGTGTTACATTTTTTAAAAGATTTTTTTTATTTATTCACCCTGTCTCTGTATCCTGAGAGAACTGGAATGGGTCACATCCCTAAGCTGATTCCAGGACCAGTCCAGAGATTCTGATCAGACATTTTCATAAAGTCATTCCTTCAATCTTACTTTAAAATCTACTTGGATCTGGGTTACTAAAGTAGCTTATTTGTATCAATACTAATTTTATGTTAATCTAGCTTCTTCAATACACATCTTACATTTCTGGGAAGATTTTACGTTTTTTTTTTAATTTTTTTTATTTATTTATGATAGTTACAGAGAGAGAGAGAGAGGCAGAGACACAGGCAGAGGGAGAAGCAGGCTCCATGCACCGGGAGCCCGATATGGGATTCGATCCCGGGTCTCCAGGATCGCGCCCTGGGCCAAAGGTAGGCGCCAAACCGCTGCGCCACCCAGGGATCCGAAGATTTTACTTTTAAGTAAATTTTTTCTCTATTACATCTTTTTGGGTATGATAAGCAGGTGGGGCAGTTCTTTGTTTCCTGTGTCAATCAAGAAAATGTTGCTGATCACCTGTGATGGGATGTGATGTGAAAGGCACTATAGGAAAGGCACAGTCTAGCTCTCAAGAAGTGTACAGGGTGAGAAGCAAGGCATATGGCAGCCAGTGGCCCAGGGTAATAGCCCTCTCTCTGCCTTGTGGAGGGGAACCCAGGAGACAGAGAATAAATGACTTCCCAGCTTTCTGGTTGTTGTGCCCAGTGACTCAGGGAATGGGTGGTGGGGAAGATCTCTCCCTTTACAAAGCAAAGCCCAGGCCAGATATAAGTGAAAGCTCAGGCAAGCTTTCTCAGATCATCATCACCCAGTCTTTACCAGAAATGACATTCCTCCACTCATTCCACCATTAAAGATCCAGGAGAGGCAGGGAGGATAGGTATCCCTTGGGAAGGATGGAACTAATAATAGCAATAGCTAAGATTTCAACAAACAATTAATGCCTGCCAGGTATCAGGTACTATTCAAAGGGCCTTATATATGTCAATTCATTTAATGCTCTCAACAAACCCAAAGTTAAATACTATCATTAATAGTCTAGTGTTACAGATGAGGAAACTAAAGCATAGAGAGATTAAGTCACTTGCCCAAAGTTGCAATGTTTGGGAAAGCCAGGATTTGAACACAGGCTCCAGATCCCATGCTCTTACCCATATATACACACTGCATCCCTTGGTGTAAGTACCCATGGAGAGGGAGGTGGTCTGGCCTGATTTCTGGACCTGGACTCCCGGGGCTAGCACTTCCTGAGGTGTGTCTAGTTTTCCCTGGTCCATGGGCCATCATGCCTGCACCTGATCTTGAAATCTGTAGTCATAGTCAACTGCCTCCATCAGCAATTCTTTCATTCAATGGGGCCTCTCTGTTCCTGAAAACTCTCCTGTGGGTCTTATAGGAGCATGTGGCTCCCTTGTTTGCTATGTGTAATCTGTGGGGCCAGGATCTAGCTGTGGTTGACCTTTTAGATGCCCACCTCCACCAGTGGTGGACCATTGCTCCTACACCATACTGGTTTGCAGTCAAACACACTCACAGCTTCTCCTGAAGGCTGAACCCCTTACTTTCATCTCTGTGTCTTCAGGGGCTAACACAATCAACATTACTTTGAGGTTAAGATGCTCTGCATATTGAGTGGAGGTATGAGGTAACTAAGTGATGGGCATTAAGGAGGGCATTTGATGTAATGAGCACTGGGTGTTACATGCAATGGTGAATCACTAAATTCTACCTCTGAAACTAGTTATATGCTGTATGTTAACTAAATTGGACTTAAATGGGAAAAAAAAGATGCTCTGCATATTTCAGCTCCAGCAACAAACAAAACTGAGATTTTAAAAATGCCCTTCTGATCCTTTTTTTTTTTTTTTTTCATTTCAACTCATATTCCTTTTCAAAAGTGCTTGAATTTTTTTTTTCTGGTCCAAAATAAAACTTAACCAGCTACTCTTTTGTCTGGGCACAATGACACTGGATCTCTCTGCTTAATATTCCTCATAGCTTACTTGTGTTCACAGACTGGATTTCATTGTGTATGTTTTTTTCTAAACTGTTCAGTGAGATTATTCCTAGGACTGACCCTTCAAGAAGGCTGCCCAGGAATGGCTGCCCCCTCTATCTGTTCTCTTGTCCTTGTGTCCCTGTCAGGTTTCCTGACCATAGCAAAGCTTACTTATTTTGAATTGCTTTGGTGCAGAACTTTGTCACAAATGTCCTAGAAACTTACATGACAACTGGTTTCCTCCTTTGGGGCACTAGAGGAGCCCTAAGCACATTGGATGAATTACCATAATACACGTAATCGGCAAAGCTATTTTTTCTCCTCAAGTGTTATGCCTTAACACAGAGTAAAAGGATTTACTTAATGTTGCATTTCAAGAGGAGACATTCACAATTAGAATCTTATCCTCTCCATGATCCTATGGTATGTTAAAGTTCTCATGTATTAAAACTAAGGGGATCCCTGGGTGGCGCAGCGGTTTGGCGCCTGCCTTTGGCCCAGGGCGCGATCCTGGAGACCCGGGATCGAATCCCACGTCGGGCTCCCGGTACATGGAGCCTGCTTCTCCCTCTGCCTGTGTCTCTGCCTCTCTCTCTCTTTCTCTCTCTGTGTGACTATCATGAATAAATAAAAAAAATTTAAAAAAAAAACTAAGTATCTCTTTTCAGCCTATCAGCTTACTCTGACATAAGCCATTACTATGAAAATGATCTTAATGAGCATTAAAATTATAAGTAGCAGAAATAATTTTAAAATTATTTCAGTAAAGTCAAGTGTTTATGAAGAAAGTATCAGTGCTAAATGGCTTTCCTAACTTGGTAGTGGTAATTTTTAAAGTTAAAAGCTTTGAAATTTTTACCTTGATGCAACAAACTGGCTTTCTCTTTTTCCCAGCCATGCTTTTTGAAGTTTTTCACATACCACAAAAATACATAATAAGGGATAGTTAACTTCACTCTGAACCCCAGCTACATGACCATGACATATTTGGAGGTGACTTTGAGGTGCATTCCCAAATATGGTACAATGCTTTCTAAATTTACAGTCTGATTTCCTGCTGCCAGTTATGACTGCCAAATGCTACCTACAGTGCGGCCAGTTTGTGGTGTCCCTAAAAATCATCAGCAATTTGAAAACATTAGCGCCCGGCAATAGTCATACTTTGCAATGATTGCCTGTATTTATCACCTTACTTTTCCAGGGTACAAACTAAAAAAAAAAAAAAAAAAAAAAAATCACAGAGAAAAATTAAACTTCTCTAGCAGAGGGAAAATATAGAGTTGAAAAGTCAAATGCAGTATAGGATCCCAACCCCTTTCTGTATTGTTTAAAAACAAAAATAAACAATTTAAGCCCTGGGCTTCTGTGGCTATGCAGAAGAAAAAGATCATAAATATGTACCCTCCTCAAATGCTGCTTTTGTTTGCCTTCACATTTGCAGAGCATTTCGAAATATTAGTATTTCGATCCTAATTGTGGTTATGTGGCAGTACTAAAAATGGGGAGAAGTTCATTGCTTCATTCAGCAGATATTCACTACGTTCTGCACCATGGCATGAACTGTGCCTGGCAATGCAGAAGTGCATGACACAGGCCTGGCTTCTGCCTTCAGGAATCTTATAGTCTCCCGAGACAAACAGTGATGTCCATACAACAGAGAAGAGGAGGCAGTGCTAGGAGAGCACATATGTAGGCAGGCAGTAAATACAGACTCCCCGGAGGAGCAAGAGTGAATCCAAAGCCCAAAGGATGGATGTGAGCAGTGCAAAGTGTGGTATGGGCATTTGGAGAACATTCCAGACACAGGAAGAATGGTGGGGCCACCTACTAGAGATTTGGGTTTGTGCGGAGCCCAGAGGCACCAACAGAAGAGATGAGTAGCAGTCAGCCCCTGCTCTGCTCTCCATTTGTACATCGTGGCAAGTAGCTGTCTCCCATCCAAGACCATGTGTCTGTCTTTTCATACAAAGGTACCAAATGCTTGCCAAATCAACTCCTATGAGTAGGTTAACTTTTTAAAAAGTATTTTATTTTTTTTGAGAGAGAGAGATAGTAAGAGAGCAGGGTGGAGAGGGAGAAGCAGTTCCCCTGAGCAGGAAGCCAGACATGGGGCTCGAACCCTAGACCCTGGGATCATGACCTGAGCTGAAGACAGATGCTTAACCTACTGAGCCACCCAGGTGCCCCTGAGTATGTTGAGTCCAGGATAAACTATTTTCACATACAGACTCCCAAACTTAGTGGTTTAAACAACCTAGAAGTTTGTTTCCTCTCATGTGACACTGAGCAAGTGGTCCAGGGGCAGTAACGTGGCTCTACCACTGTCAGTGGGTTGGCTAGAGTCCAAAGCCACCCAGTGGTCTCTATTCTTTAGCCTTCAGGAGTAGGGAGAGGGATGTGACCTGGGATACACATGTGAGCCTTGATGTAGGGCGAGAAACACAAGTAGCGTGCATCACTTCTCACTTCTCATTCACAGGGTCATAGCAAGATTCAGGGGAGGCTGAGAGATGTATCCTGTGGCTGGAAGCCATTTGCTGTGCTAAAATTAGCATCAAAGAGTGGAGGAGGGATGTGGGTGGACACTCAGCAGTCCATGCCACAAGGGCAGTGAGGAAAGAAGGCGGGTGTGATGGTAGAGAGGCAGGCAAGAGTCCATCACATGAGGCCTCATTCAGAGCAAAGGAAACCATGTTAGTGTCTTAAAGGCAGTGGTGGATTTAGGAGTATGGTATTTGCTCACAGAAGAGGCTTTTGCAAAAGCCTTGATTGATCAGGGCAGCCACAAGCCAAGGTTTTCTACTGATTCTCCCATTGAATTGTCACATCACCTTCTTCACCAAAAACCCAAACACACATTCGGGGGACACATATCTGAGTCATATGGTCTCTGAAGAAATGGCTTGAGGACTTTTAACAGATAGTTGTGTGTAGTTAGACAGAAACCTGAAATATCCTGTGTTATTTGGCTTTATACTGTCAGTGACCGTAGGGCGTACTCTGAGGTTACACCCAGTCACAGAGGTCCCAACAAAACACACAACCTAAGGTGCGGAGGTGGCCACGGCAGCACATTCCTACCTGTAGATACAAGTGTGGCCTCTGCATTGTGGTCAAGCTACAGGAAAGAGCTAAGCTAGAGCTACCCTCTAGGGGGGCACAGTACTGCCTGCAGCCTCTCTGGGGAGCTGTATTTGTGGTCAGATCCCACCATGGATACAGGGCTGTCCACACAGCATTTTTCAGGCCAGCACGCCAAATTCTGTCTACACTGGGAACATCGAGGTCAAGGACTTTGCTGCTGTCTGATTTGTTCGGTATACAGGAACTGGACTTGAATCCAGGGAGAAGCCTGTTAGAAAGCCACCTGCCCCACACCACAGCTCAACTTGGCAAGATGCCACTCTTTTAAGGATAGCAGCAGCCATTCTGATGCACCCGCTGCGAGGCAGGCTCTTTATATATATGTAAGTGTGTGTGTGTGTGTGTGTGTGTGTGTATATACATGTCATGTTATATAGAAAGATGTATATATTATATATGTCATTTTCATCCTCTCAGTAACTATTTGAGGTACATATTATCATCCTTTTAGAACCATGGAGCCTGGGAAAGCAGGGTGACTTGGCAGCTGCACCCATAGGCAGAATTCAAACCCAGTTCTGATGGCACCAAACCCCAAAAATTTTACTGCTGTGTTATTTATTTAATTAGTAAGTTTCTTCCTGATATTTAATTTTCTAAATTCAATCAATGGACTGGCTTTGGGACATCTGTTTAAATTATACTTATATAAAAAAATTATACTTATATATATTATATATGGCTATCAACTAAAATGATCTTTTCGGGGCACCTGGGTGGCTCAGTTAAATGTCTGCCTTTGGCTCAGGTTGTGATCCCAAGGTCCTGGGGTTGAGTCCTGCATCAGGCTCCTGGCTCTGCGGGGAGCCTGCTTCTCCCTCTGCCTCTGCGTCTCTGCCTCTCTCTCTCTCTCTCTCTCTCATGAATAAATAAATCTTTAAAAATAAAAAAATATGATTTTTTCAAAACCTACCTAAATTTGCATGCAAATCACTGGCTATATCCTATAAAAAGTACATCAGAAAATTCTGATGCTCTTATTCTTAAAAAATGGCTTTTGGCAGCTTTAGTGCCTATAGGCTGCCTGGATTCTTGTCTTAAGGCTTCATTATCAAATCATTCTTTCTATGATAGGACATCATTTCTTTTAGGATAGCAATCAATGAATGAAAAATACAGAGAAGTCATGGCGGTGGTGTCCATTTAATTACTAATAAGTGTTATCAACTGATTAATAGTTAATTTCTGGTTAATCATCAATTATTAATTTAATTGAGTTGCCAGAGCTAAAACTTAAAATGGAGCTGAAGCACAGAGGACTGATTTAATAAAAGTCAAACCTAATCAGGAGAGTTAAGTGAATCACAGCTAAGCCTCAAAACTAGAAATGGGGCTTCTCTCAACACAGGGTTTTTGAGATCAGTCCATATTGTTGCATATGTCACGGCTTGTTCCTTCTCATTGCTGGGTAGTATATTCCATTGTATGGATGTACCTGTCATTCAGCCATTCACCTGTTGAAGGACATTTTGATTGTTTCTGTGTTTTGGTGATTAAGAAGAATGCTGCTATAACTATTCACAGAGAGGTTTCTGTGTGCACATGTTTTCATTTCTCTTGGGTGGATAGCTCGGGGCAGAGAGGCTGGGCCATATGGTAGGTGCATGTTTAATTTTGTAAGAAACCAGCAAGCTGTTTTCCAAGGTGGCTGTATCCTGTTGCATTCCCAGTGTGTGAGCAGTATATAAGGGTGCTGGTTTCTCCACATGCTTGTCATCACATTGTATTGTCAGGCTTTTGAATTTGCGCCATTCCAGGAGCGTGTGCCTGTTTCTCAAGAAGTTTTGGTTTTCATTTCTGTGATGATTAGTGATGATGATTTTGAGCATCTTTTCATGTGCTTGTTTGCCATCCGTATATCTTTGCTGACATTTTGCAAAGTTTTGAGTTATCTTCTTACGTTGTAATAATTTTTTATGTAATTTGAATAATACAACTCCACTAACAGATATGTATGAGGGGGGACTTGCCCTAGTTTTGACAAGAGAGCTGGACTGAATGTTACCTAAGTCCAGATCTTGAACACTCAACTTCCAGACCCAAACTCCCCCACTATGAGAATTTCTGGGACTTGTGCAAACAAAATGGAGGGCACATTTTGGTGCAAGAAAGGTATATTCATCCAGATATATATCCGGACATATGATAATTTGTTGTTGACACACGGTTTCACCATAAAGTAAAGCAGCATCTTTGCTTCCTCTCCACGTCTCAGTAAGCATGCTGCATTTCCATCTGTGCAGCCCTCTGACCATGCAGCATTGTGCCAGCAGACCTGTCCCTAGCTGATCATGCAACACATCTTAGATGTGTTTCTACTTCTCTTTGGCAAAGATGACAATTTTCAAAGAGATTTTCATTTTTACTTTTCTGCATGCAAGGTGGAGTAAAATCATCCAGTCAACATTCTTATAAGTAGTTTCACTGGCAAGTGACCATCTGAGGAAAAAAAATACCTTTTGGAATTTATTTTCACAGAAATGTGATCAGATCTCCCCCAATCAGAAAAGCATGACCTAGAGAAAGTATCAATATTTGCACTAGTCAGTGTGCATATTTTAAGTTACTTCTTACCATAAGCAGAGGTAAAAATACTAAGCCCCATGTCATAAAGAGACCCCCCCAAACAGCATGTCAGTTTTCACTGCTGTACATGGAAAAGAGGGGTGCTTTTCTAATTTTTTTCCTCCTTGGGGATTCAAACTTAAAACTTGGGTTATAAAGAATAATAGCTTCAACTTTAGAAATATTTTTCTTACTTTTACTCATGGATAACTAAAGACCTAGAGAATGAAGTGCTTTTTCCCAAAAGCATATTGCAAACTAGGATATTATAAACAAATCCTAACTTGTTAACCATAAGGATAAGCCATTATGTTTGATCACTCCTGAACCACAGGCATAGTTGCTCTGATTTCGATCTGAAAAAGCTATAATTAATTTGATTTTAAAAATGTAACTTTTGTTTAGCACCTGTACTTTTAAATTTGTGTCCAAAGACATTTCAAAGAGACATCTTACACCATGGCAATAGGTTGGAAAATACAGAGAACACAGCTCCTAAGAACCCAAGAGTTTTGTATTTTTTTTCTTAACAAAAACTGATTGATCCTGAAGGAAGTGAAAAAAAAAAGGAGCCTTAGAAGGGAATGTTAATGCATGCATATTTTTGGTACATTAAAGACTCCAACGTGCTAATTCAAGCACTGTTTACTTTTCGTATATAACAGGATTGCTGTTTTCAAGTGAAAAACAGAAGATATTTTCTGAGTGCCAAAAACTACTTATTCATGAAGTCTGAAATGCCATTATTATTATTATTAATTCTTATGTCTAGCATCTGTGAATAGCTTCTTATACGAGAAAACCATTTTGGGTCAGCTGAAGGCCAAAAATAATGAGCTGGCCTCCTGCCTCTGTGTATTGAATCAAGTAGCTGCCAATTAATAAAACTGATTTTTTTTTTGTTCCTGGGGTAAATTTCAGAAAATGAAAACAAACAGTTGTTGGTGCTTTTCATAAATTTCCAATGGAAAGAATATATTTTTCACAAGTTTAAAGACTGACTGTACTATAAGTAACCAAACAATTACGAGAAGCCGTCCGGTGTATTTCTGTGGTTTAGCAAAAGGGCCAAGTCGGAAGGAAAAGACATTCCTGGCATTTTCTGAAGCTAGATAAATACAGAGAAGAAATATAGATGAAAGATGGAACTGCTCTGCACAGTCCCTGCCAGATTCCTCGACTTTTTGGCATACTGATTGAATTTGGCAAATGTAACCAGTAACAATCTTTTCCATTAAAAAGAGCAGCATATACTTTATTTTACCATGCTGTTTGTGTATTTCTGACCCTCCCAAACTGTCTCTCTGTTTTAGAAAGTGATTCTTTCTGCAGAGTTGGCTGCCACTTCATTTATTTGAAACGGATCATTTATCACCAAAAAGGCTGCAGGGCACAGCTACTGTTGAACAGCTCCAAGAGACCTACAGCTCGGCAGGAAAAGTGTCTTTTTCTAGACCGAAAGATCCTTTAACATGTGCCAACAGCATCTTATGCCAATCTAATGCCTTGATATCCAAACCTGTGTAATTTTGAGGAATCCTGGACTGTACAGTTTAGACAACATAAGCTACCCAGTCCTGTCATTTTCTTTTATTTGTGATCAGAAAAACTCTAATGTAGCCTGATATTCCTAATTTTGGTAACATGATTACATTAAGAAAAAGAATAACTCTCCAGCCCCAAGTCTAAATTTCATGGACTCCAACACTTCTGAGCCCTAATGCTTTTTTCTTATCTGGCAGTGATACTATAGTAAATTTATTAGGATAGGTAAGTAGCAATCTCTAGAAATACAATGTTGAGAAGCAAATACTAAGGCTTTGGTTCAGCTTCCCCCAGTTTAGGGAATGGAGGTTCACACTTGATAGGCCTCTTATGCAACTCAGATGGAAATGACCTTTTGTCCTTACCTTTCATTGGCTTCTTCTAAACTAAACAAAGATTAGGGTGTTCACCTGTTGCTATGAAGTTTCTGAATACAACATGATAGACATGTTTTGGTTTTTAATCAGCCAAAATTCAAGCAGCCTTTGTGTGGTTGGCAGTGATTTGTGTTTGTTATTGCTCTTATGCTATTTGCCATCTCATACACCCTTTCTTAGTCATTAAGTAGCAGCTAATTTAAAGCAAGGGAAAAACATTAGCTTGGTGTATGTGCCAGATAAATCCTGTGGTTTCAATTTACTGTTTGGAGCCAACAGTGACAGATAAAAAAATGAGAATCTGTAATTTGCCAAGTTTAAAGTCCCAAAACCAACATGTGAATACTTCATAGGCTTATATGTTCATAAAATGAAGACTGTTTGCATAGATTCAAAATGCATATGAGTGTTGTTTCTTACACTTCAAGATGACAGATAATAATAGGCCTCATTTAATCACAAAGTATTGGACAAAAAAAAAAAAAAGCAAAAAAAAAAAAAAAAAAAGCAAAAAGTCACTGTTTAAATTTCAGAATGCTATTCCATACGAGTGGTAGGTCCAAAATATTCTCAATAAAAATTACAAATAATTACTTTCCACATTTTATAACTTACATCCATTTAATTCACAAAGGTTGCTTTATGAATGAGTTTTTAATAATAACAATAGAGCTAGCCAAAGCTGTTAGCAAGAATTTATAATTTTAACAAACATGGCATAACTGTTTTTAGAAATACTGGGTAAGGGCAGCCCCAGTGGCACAGTGGTTTAGCGCCGCCTGCAGCCGGGGGCATGATCCTGGAGACCTGGGATAGAGTCCCACGTCGGGCTCCCTGCATGGAGCCCACTTCTCCCTTTCTCTGTGTGTGTGTCTCTATGAATAAATAAATAAAATCTTTAAAAAAAAATACTGGGTAAAATGACTTTTTTTAAAATTTTTATTTATTTATGATAGTCACACAGAGAGAGAGAGAGAGAGAGAGGCGCAGAGACATAGGCAGAGGGAGAAGCAGGCTCCATGCACCAGGAGCCCGATACGGGATTTGATCCCGGGTCTCCAGTATCACGCCCTGGGCCAAAGGCAGGCGCTAAACCTCTGCGCCACCCAGGGATCCCTAAAATGACTTCTGTACATCTTTACAAGACTTGCAAAATAACCTCACAACTAAAGTTATATAACTCCAAAACACCCTCAATAACAGCATGATAATAAAAGAGTAAATGTTAACTGCCCTAAAATTTTCTCCCATTATTGGTCCAGAAATCCAAATCCTGGCTTGTCACATTAGTGCACACCCTTTACGGTATCTGCCCAGCCCACCAGGGATGCTCTTGCCTGCTCCTGTACCTCACCCCCAGGGCAAGCCTTGGAAGCAGTTCTGTAAATGACACACTGTTTCCTTGTCCATACTGATTGGATGAAAGGTGGATACTCTTCCTGAACTGGGCCAGTCAGATCCCCCTTCCCTGAAGTTTCCGAATTGAGAGTGTGAATAGGGGGCACCTGGGTGGCTCCGTGGTTGAGTGTCTGCCTTTGGCTCAGGTCGTGCTTCCGGGGTCCCAGGATCGAGTCCCGCATCGGGCTCCCCACAGGAAGCCTGCTTCTCCCTCTGCCTATGTCTCTGCCCCTTTCTCTGTGTCTCTCATGAATAAATAAATAAAATCTTTTTTAAAAAGTGGGAATACTATGTGGCCTCACTGGGTTGACTGGAGAGTGAAGCTTGGGGACACAGTGGAGGAAACCACAGAAAAACAAGGAAAGCCAACTGATGGAGAAAGAATAACATGGAACAGATACAGATGACAGATGAGGGAAAAAATGTACTAGAAAACCTGTGAGACCCTGTCTCAGTACCTTTTTAGATCTGGGTCTGCTACCTTCTTGCTTGCTTTTCTTTTTCTTTCTTTCTTGACTTATTTATATAGAGGGATGGGGGAGGGAGGAAGGGAGAGAGAGAACACGTGTGAGCATGAATGGATGGGGCAGAGGGAGAGGGAAACAGAATCTCAAGCAGACTCTGCCTGGATCCCAGGACCCTAACATCATGACCCAAGCCAAAACTAACAGTAGGGTGCTCAACAGGCTGTACTACCCAGGTGCCCCTACAGCTTCGCTGCTTTCTTGCCCATGAGATGTTAAATATCTGTGTATCTTCTTTGGCACCCAAGCTTATTTGTGTTGTTTACATTGCTTGCAATTTATTGTATCCCAATTGATCCTGCATTCTATCTATGGGGCTTTGGACACATCGCTTAGACTATTGAACTAAAGCTTCACAAATCCTTAAAATGGGGACAGTATTGCCTGCATCACAGGGTTCTTGCAAAGACCAAATGAAATAAGAAAGCACCTAACCCAGCAATGACCACTCAGTAATTGGCTGCTATTTTAAAGAGATTATTCTATAACTTCCATTTTATAAAATATATACAGCTATTTATATTACATATTTGTTAGTCAAGGGAAAGCACTGCAACCTCTTATTAAGCCTAATATTCTAATATTTGCTAATTATTCATTTAATGGGTGATTCCAAATTGTTTGGTGAAATTTAAAATAAAGAGGGGCTTCCTAACAACTATTACCACTATAGTATTTCCCTCTTCATAGCAGAAACCTTGTAAAAAAAAAGTTTGTGAATAAATCCATAATTCTTTCTTTTCTCTTAATCTCGCATTTAATCTGTAATGAAGCCCTGTTTAGGCTGCCATGTTCCCATGCACTTGACAGCTCACCAGCTTCCTAGAGGGTTTTTGCCAACACCCTTTCTGACCTTCTCCCTACAGACCTCTGAGAGTGATCTTCAAAAACACAAATGGGATCATATCACTGTTCACATTAAAATTTTTCAATAGCTTCTCAGTACCACTAGAACAAAATCCCAATTCTTTACTATGGTCTGGCATTCCCCATGTAATCCAGGCCCCCACCCCCATCCCTCCAGCTTTCTAAACACATCTTGTGTCACTCTCCCATTCAATTGTCACTTAGCCTCAACTGCCTTGATCTTCTTATAAGTCCTTGGAAACTCTAAGCATATTCCCACCTTATGGCCCCTGCACATACTTTCTTTCTGCAAATTCTTCTTGTCTTCATCCTTTATATCTTAGTTTAGATGCACCTGCTCCAAGATGCTTTCTCTGATTTCCTGGTCTAAATAAAATATGTTAGCCCTCTATTACTCTTCATCCAGCCCCATTTGTTTCCTTCATAGCATTCAGCACACTTAATAATTATTTTGTCCATTTATTATTATTTTTTTGACCAGGACCTTCTTATAGCATTTGAGAAAGCTATGAGGCCTGTAGTCCTACTCTTTTCTCCTGAATTCTGGGAGTGATGACTAGGCCAAGTCCTGCCTGTGTGGAGGATCTGTATACTGTGACTTTATTCTACCCCTTTGCAAAGGGTTATCTTTGTGAAGGAGGAGTCATCGCCTGGATCAGCACTAAACATATGTGGTCATTCTTGATTACACTTTTCAAGAGGTCTTGCCCCCAGTTAGCAGTGCATAATCTCCTCTGATTTCAATAAATTAATAACCAGCCTATGGAAATGAAGTAGAGTGGAATCACTTCTTTTCACTAATAGTTATCAATCTGCAATCATTTGAAGGATTATTTTGCTAAAAGGGAAATTCAGAAGCATATAAAATTACCTTTAAATAGATTCTATAAAGCAATAGACTATTTCCTATAGATTAACTTAAAGTGGAAACTAAAAATGTGGTACCTGTGGTAAAATCTTTAAATAAATTTAAATGACAAACTGAAAGGGAAAGTCAAGTCAGCTAAGTTATTACAATTATTTTTTTAAAGATTTCATTTATTTATTTGTGTGAGAGAGAGACAGAGAGAGCAGAAGGAAGGGTAGAGAGAGAGAGGGAGAGAGAGATTCTCAAGAAGACTCCATGCTGAGTGAGGAGCCCCACAGGGCTCCACCTCAGGACCCTGAGATCATGACCTGAGCTGAAATCAAGAGTCAGATGCTTAACCAACTGAGCCGAGGAGCCAAGTGATTAAAATTCTGAATATTTATCCAATATATTGGATATTTATCCAATCCAAATATTTATCCAAGTTTGAACATTTGAACTCTCATCTGGCATGAAATCAGTACAGCAAAAGTAATTGTTTAGTAATAATTATTAAAACCAATTATCAGTCAGTGCATAGGTCCACCAAAAATCATGTCAAGAATGCTCATAGCAGCACTATTTGTAATAGGCCTAATTTATTCTCACTTAGTATGTAGAAGATTATTTAAAAAGCATTATGTTCAAGTTATCCATTTGTAAGTTTCTCAGAATGTTGAAGAAGTACTCTATAATTTGTAAACAATGTAAATGTCTGCAATTATACATAATGTGTTATATATTCTCTAGAATAGATGAGAAACTAGTATCTAAAATAAATTAGAAACTGGTGTCACAATTTAAAAAGTAAGAGGCTGAAGTCACTTATTATGGAATATTAAATCTTAACAGAAACATCCTGCTTGCACACAAATCTGTACACAGATACCCTAAGGGTTAGGAAAGAGAGCTGAATCAATAATAATTTACACATCATTCCAGTAATCTGTGTAAATATACAAAATTTGAATACAATTATGATGGATGCTGCAATGGCTGCCCAGTATAACTGAGTAGAAAAGCAATTGACTGATGAAGAATATCTCTACATACCACAGTTACCTAAGAGACAACTATAAAATTTGGCATTCAAACTTAATAAATTAATTTAAACAACAAATAGTCTGAATGTGGACTAATTCATCAGAATCTAGGATATCAGAAGAGTGTCCCCATGAAATATGAAGTCAACAATATAAGGGCAAATAAAGTTGCTTTCTACTGAAGAAAGTAGAAGACTTATGAAATTTTCTCGTCTAGCATGTGGTTTCGGATAATAATATGAAATACTTAAATAGTGTTAGAAAAGTTATAGTGACCACATGTCCCAAATCAGAAATTTTAGCAATGTATATAAAACAGTTTTATGCATTCAGCACACTTATAACAATTAAATCACATTTATACATGTAACATACCTTTAGGGTCCATCCAAATCAACTTTATAGAAAATATTAAAACCATATCAAATTCGGATAATTAATAAAGGCAATCATGGAAGGAATACTTTAGCAACATTTAATTCCTTTTTCTAAGTTTAAGTGTACTCCTTATCCAGTGCTTCTCAAGCTTTACTATGAATATTAACCATCTGGGAATCTACTTAAAATGCAGATTCTGATCCAGTAGGTCTGAGGTAGAGTCTGAGATTCTGAACTTCTAATATGCACCTTGGTGCTCCTGTTGCTTCCTGTCTGGCACCACACTTCGAATAGCAAGTCCTTAGCCATTGGACTGTTGGGAGAGACCAAGAGCAAGAAAAAGCCCCAGACCAGTTGCATCCAAGCCACCGCAACTTTGTCCATTTATTCCAGGGTGCCATACAAATATCCCATACTTTTCTGCTGACAGGGGAAAGGTTAGGAAGCAGTGTTTTAGAAGACAAACATATAACATATATTTTGATAAACTTTTGGAGGCAATACCATTAGTTGGCTTGGCCAGGGGTCCGGCATACTGGGTCAGGTCTTCCTATTTTAGGAGAGTATTTTAAACTGGTCAACACGTCAATTTGTCTTCTCTCAGTTTTAGGAACTTATAGATATATTTTTATAGCATTAGCAGAAAGTTCTCCTTGTTTTCTTTTCTTTGATGAGGAGCAAATCAAGTGCCCTAGGGAGATTGTCTTCATGCTTGCAGGAATACAGCAAAGTGCAATTCTATAACTATATGCCTATCCCAATCTCTCATGGGCCAGAGCCACACTCATCCTGTTCAGCATGACATCATACACTGGAGCATTCTACATACACAGTTGTATTTGTTGAGGGGATTAGTTTTCCATGTAATGGCTTACTCATCCTCAAGCATTCTTTAACTTTTTTCTTTGAGAAGGCTGATTTTTATTTCCCTTGCATTTAGCATCATGGACCAATGAATATAAATGATAGTCTGCTTCTCTTGCCACTGAAACTCCTGTGGATCAAGGGTTCTTAAACTTTTGTGTGCTTCTCAGTTACCTTAGGAGCTATTGAAATACAGTTTTCAGGTCTTATTCATAGAGACTCTCAGTCAGTCCATTTAGGGTATGGCCCAGCAGTCTTTTTTTTTTTTTTTCAAACTCCATATTGCTCTAGACAGGTGGACTATAGACCACCCTTTGAGAAACACTGTGGCAATGCACCACAGTACATGAACGTGGCCCAGGAGTAACTGTTGGGAATGTTCCATAATACTTAAAGAGTATTGTGTAAGGAGAGATGAAAGCGCTGACTCGTAAGAAGTTATAAGGCTAAGAATGGACGCTATTATTCAAGATGTGCTAAGAGGCATGACCTTTTTATTGCAGGTATCCAGTATGAACTTAGATTTTTAATTTGATTTCTTTCATTAGGGATTTTTCTTTTTACTGCATAATAATTAATGGCATTTAAGGTACCTAGAAGTCATCCCTTGGTAGTGGGGGACGTGTTTTTTTGTTTTTTTGTTTTTTTAAGATTTTATTCATCCATTCATGAGAGACACAGAGAAAGAGAGAGACAGACAGAGACACAAGCAGAGGGAGAAGCAGGCTCCATGCAGGGAGCCCGACGCGGATCTGGATCCCGGGACTCCAGGATCACGCCCTGGGCCGGAGGCAGGCGCCAAACCTCTGAGCCGCCCAGGGACACCCGGGGGGATGTTTTTAAAAGTAAAAATAAGATACATGAAAGGTGACTAGTTACAAAGATCTTAGACATTTGGAATAGAGCTCATGTAAGTGGTAGGTATAGAAAATTGACGTAGATTAGTGTAAAAGATTTAAATTAAACCCAAAGCTGATGTATTCCAGTTTTCTAGTTTCAATTATCTTAATTCTAAAAATGCAAATATAGGGCAGCCCGGGTAGCTCGGTGGTTTAGCACCGCTTTCAGCCCAGGGCCTGATCCTGGAGACCTGGGATCAAGTCCCACGTGGGGCTCCCTGCATGGAGCCTGCTTCTCCCTTTGCCTGTGTCTCTGCCTCTCTCTCTCTCTCTCTGTGTCTCTCATGAATAAATAAACAAAATTAAAAAAAAAATAAATTAAAATGCAAATATATACATATATGGGTATATACTTATGCATACAAACATATATGACATAAAATGTCATTAGTATTAACTAATACTAATATTTGGAAAATATAGCTACCCTTCTTAAAGTCTACGTAATAGAAATAACTTTAAAAAAATCACAAAATCATATGGTTTTAACTACATATACCATAACTCTTACTAGTAATAATGCTTAATTAGCATAAAGCTGCAAAGACAGCAAGCAAGACTAGAAAATCCTGAAAACCAAGGAAAGAAACAGAGCATTTGGGATGCAGGAGGACGGCACCATTCCTCCATAAAACAAGTATGTTCTCTGTCAAGTCCTATTCCCCCTTGTGCCTTCCGAGACAGCTGCTCTGTCTCATAAAGCAGTTTCTCAACCAGGCTTAGTCTTTCAAACACAGCCTTACACAGCAGCGTCCACACCCACACACTGCTTTACCCTGCAGTGGCCGTTAAGAGAACAGACTGCAGAACCAGATTTCTTGGGTCCTTTCCTTATGACCTGGGTGATTCAGGGCAAGTCGCCTAATCATTATGTAACTCAGTTTCTTTACCTACAAAATAAAGATAATTCCCATATCACTGGAAAATGGAGAAGACTAAATAAAAGGGTATGTGTGAATGGCACACAGGAAGCCAAATAAAATGAAAATGATATTACTTTTATCACTATCTCTTTTGCTCTACTTACATGCAGCTCTGTTTTTCATCTTTTCTCACCTTTAGCCTTCAGGAAGGGGAGGGAAATTTATTCTGCTGGGAATGTGGTAGTGGAGACATAAAAGAAGTAAGATGGATTCATTAGAGTGAAGCAGAGCTAGTATGGATGAAGGAGACAAGTGTCCTATTAGCTCAGACTGTCTGAGACACATTTGATTTTTCCAAGGGCTCCCTGGATATTGTAGAAGACCACTGAATCACATCAAGCGTAAAAGCATTTCCTAGAGCTGTCCAAGGAAAATTTAAAAACACAAACAAAAAGTGGCTTCAAAGAGTCATTCTTGTATCAGATTTTTAGATGCACTACACTTATAAAAATGCAAAGAATTAAGATTAAAATTCTTGATTCTTATTTTGTAAATCTTTCTGTCAAAGCAGAGTGCTAAATAAATATGAAAAAGAGCTCCTACTGGGTTTCATAAACAGCAATTAAAGGGCAGCATGGCCCTAGTGCAGTAATTTTCAATTTTTTCTAAAGCAACAAAAAGCTGTTTTAAAACAAGATCTCATGCATAATCCTAATATGTAAAATGGAAAAACTAGCTGCTCTAATTAAAGTAGGTGACTGCCCCCCACATCAAGCATTGGCTTCCACCTTGCCCTGAGGACTGGGCCCCGATCTCTCCCAGGGGGACCCTAACAGTCCACGAGACACAGTTTGAAATTCCCTCATCTGTGGAAACAGCCCTAAACGAGACATCACAATCATTTATGATGTTATGCCATGTGTTGACAGTGTGGTTTTCGGTACTTCACTGATCTGGGCCTTACATTCCTCATCTGCAAAATGTGTATTTAAACAGGTAACTTACGTCTCCCAGCTCTCACTTTCCATGAATTTATTATATAAAGAAAGGATAAAAAGGAAATAGGAATTCTGCTTCATGCAAGATAGGCTAATAGGGACTGGATTTATCTTCCTGTCTAAAAAAACTTAAAAATAGTAAAATATATAAAGCAATGGCTTTTAAGACACTGGATATCAGGCAAAAAAGGACAATCATCTCTGAGAAAAGGTAAACTCAAGAGGTAAGCCCAACCACTGACCCAGCTCCTGCCTGGAGAGAGCTGGAGTGCAGGGAAAGAGAACCCGAACAAAGCACAGCAGCCTCTCCGAGCTGGGAGGCCAAACTTGGAAGGTTGGAAAGCTGTGATGACTGGAGTCTTCAGGGAAGATTACTGGAGGGGAGAGAACATTCTGAGCACAGAACTCTGGAGATGTGTAGTAGATGCCCATGAAGCTTTAGCACAGAACTGATCAGCACTTGTGTGTGCAGAAAGTACTTACCCAGACAACAATCTTGAAGCTCTTACGGGTCAAATAGTGCCTGATCTCACTACTCAGCATGAAAGCCTTAATAATCTATGGGTTTCAGGTAGAGTAACCAGAAGGCTCTTATCTCAGTAGTGGGTAAGAATTAGCCATAATCTAATTGTGACAACAAAGCATAGAACTGAGGGATGCCTGGGTGGCTCAGTCAGTTAAGCATCTGCCTTCAGCTCAGGTCATAATCTCAGGGTCCTGAGATGGAGTCCCAAGTCAGGCACTCTACTCATCTAGGAGCCTGATTTTCCCTCTGGCCCTGCCTGCTACTCCCCCTACTTGTGTTCTCTGTCAAATAAATAAATGAAATCTTAAAAAAAAAAAAAAAGAAAAGAAAAAAAAAAGCATGGAACTGAAAAGATCAAATTGTTTCTAAGTAATACAACCACATCCTAGGAAAAAAACTCAAGAATATTTATAGAAACGATCAACTCAACACATTAAAATTCTGTGTCTTCCAAGAAGCAGACTCTTCACTATGGAGGGCAAACTGATGGTTACCAGAAGGGAGACGGGAGGGGTGCAAATTGGTGATGGGGATTGAGGAGGGTACTTGTCTGATGAGCACCAGGTGTTCTATGTAACTGTTGAATACTGTACACCTGAAACTAATACTATACTGTATGTTAACTATTCTGAAAATAAAATTAAAAACTTAATTAAAAAAATCCCTCCTACCCCACCGTCAGCGCCTGACATGACCCATGAAAAGGGAAAAAAATTAACCAGTTGAAAGTAAACCAGAAATGACACTAGAACTGTTACTAGAACTGGATTTCATAGGAGCTAGAAAAAAGGCTCAGTATATTAAGGAGAGACGTGAAAGATACAGCAAGACCCAAATCTAATCTTAAGAGATGCTATTATACTATCTGAGATATAAAACGCAT
Source organism: Canis aureus (assembly GCF_053574225.1). Lineage (NCBI taxonomy): Eukaryota > Metazoa > Chordata > Mammalia > Carnivora > Canidae > Canis > Canis aureus. Next base: position 46,021 of record NW_027554461.1, on the reverse strand, counting down.
GAATGGAAATAAAGGTAAATTAAACATTATTAAAAAAAGATTTTTTGAACTTGAAGGCACAGAAATAGAAACATTCCAAATTGAAACACAGAGAGGAAAAAAGACAAAAAATAAAAAATTAACAGAGCCACAGGGAGCTGTGGGAAAATGTCAAGTAGCCAATTATGGGTGAAAATGGAGTTTCCAAAGGACAGTAGAAAAGGAAGAGGACAAAGAAAAGTATTTGAAGAAATAATGGCTCTAAATTTGATGAAAACTATAAGCCTATACATCTAAGAAGTTCAACAAAGCCCAAGCATAAGAAACATAAAGAAAACAATACCAAGGCACATCATAATCAAATTGCTCAAAATCAGCGAAAATGAAAAAATCTTAAAAGCAGTACAACAAAAAAAAAAGACATACAAGTAAACAAACATGAGCATGACAGGTTTCTTCTCAGAAATGACACAGGTATGAATAAAATGAAGAAACATGCTTATTGAAGGAAAAAAAAGTCTTTGTAAAATTATATGCCTACCAAAAACATTATTCTTCTTTTTTTTTAATAAATTTAATTTTTATTGGTGTTCAATTTACCAACATACAGAATAACACCCAGTGCTCATCCCGTCAAATGCCCCCCTCAGTGCCCATCACCCATTCACCCCACCCCCCGCCCTCCTCCCCTTCCACCACCCCTAGTTCATTTCCCAGAGTTAGCAGTCTTCACGTTCTGTCTCCCTTTCTGATATTTCCTACCCATTTCTTCTCCCTTCCCTTCCATTCCCTTTCACTATTATTTATATTCCCCAAATGAATGAGACCATATAATGTTTGTCCTTCTCCGACTGACTTACTTCACTCCGCATAATACCCTCCAGTTCCATCCACGTTGAAGCAAACGGTGGGTATTTGTCATTTCTAATGGCTGAGTAATATTCCATTGTATACATAGACCACATCTTCTTTATCCATTCATCTTTTGATGGACACTGAGGCTCCTTCCACAGTTTGGCTATTGTGGACATTGCTGCTAGAAACATCGGGGTGCAGGTGTCCCGGCGTTTCATTGCATCTGTATCTTTAGGGTAAATCCCAGCAGTGCAATTGCTGGGTCGTAGGGCAGGTCTATTTTTAACTCTTTGAGGAACCTCCACACAGTTTTCCAGAGTGGCTGCTCCAGTTCACATTCCACCAACAGTGCAAGAGGGTTCCCTTTTCTCCACATCCTCTCCAAAGTTTGTGGTTTCCTGCCTTGTTAATTTACCCCATTCTCACTGGTGGGAGGTGGTATCTCATTGTGGTTTTGATTTGTATTTCCCTGATGGCAAGTGATGCAGAGCATTTTCCCATGTGCGTGTTGGCCATGTCTAGGTCTTCCTCTGTGAGATTTCTCTTCATGTCTTTTGCCCATTTCATGACTGGATTGTTTATTTGGTGTTGAGTTTAATGAGTTCTTTATAGATCTTGGAAACTAGCCCTTTATCTGATACGTCATTTGCAAATATCTTCTCCCATTCTGTAGGTTGTCTTTTAGTTTTGTTGACTGTATCCTTTGTTGTGCAAAAGCTTCTTATCTTGATGAAGTCCCAATAGTTCATTTCTGCTTTTGTTTCTCTTGCCTTCGTGGTGGATGTATCTTGCAAGAAGTTACTGTGGCCAAGTTCAAAAAGGGTGTTGCCTGTGTTCTCCTCTAGGATTTTGATGGAATCTTGTCTCACATTTAGATCTTTCATCCATTTTGAGTTTATCTTTGTGTCTGGTGCAAGTTAGTGGTCTAGTTTCATTCTTCTACATGTGGATGTCCAATTTTCTCAGCACCATTTATTGAAGAGACTGTCTTTCTTCCAATGGATAGTCTTTCCTCCTTTCTCAAATATTAGTTGACCATAAAGTTCAAGGTTCACTTCTGGGTTCTCTATTCTGTTCCATTGATCTATGTGTCTGTTTTTGTGCCAGTACCACACTGTCTTGATGACCACAGCTTTGTAGTACAACCTGAAATCTGGCATTGTGATGCCCCCAGCTATAGTTTTCTTTTTTAAAATTCCCCTGGCTATTCGGGGTCTCTTCTGATTCCACACAAATCTTAAAATAATTTGTTCTAACTCTCTGAAGAAAGTCCATGGTATTTTGATAGGGATTGCATTAAACGTGTATATTGTCCTGGGTAACATTGACATTTTCACAATATTAATTCTGCCAATCCATGAGCATGGAATATTTTTCCATCTCTTTGTGTCTTCCTCAATTTCTTTCAGAAGCGTTCTATAGTTTTTAGGGTATAGATCCTTCACCTCTTTGGTTAGGTTTATTCCTAGGTATCTTATGCTTTTGGGTGCTATTGTAAATGGGATTGACTCCTTAATTTCTCTTTCTTCAGTCTCATTGTTAGTGTATAGAAATGCCACTGATTTCTGGGCATTGATTTTGTATCCTGCCACGCTACCAAATTGCTGTAGGAGTTCTAGCAATCTTGGGGTGGAGGCTTTTGGGTTTTCTGTGTAGAGTATCATGTCATCGGCGAAGAGGGAGAGTTTGACTTCTTCTTTGCCAATTCGAATGCCTTTAATGTCTTTTTGTTGTCTGATTGCTGAGGCTAAGACTTACAGTACTATGTTGAATAGCAGTGGTGAGAGTGGACATCCCTGTCTTGTTCCTCATCTTAGGGGAAAGACTCCCAGTGCTTCCCCATTGAGAATGATATTTGCTGTGGGCTTTTCATAGATGGCTTTTAAGATGTTGAGGAATGTTCCCTCTATCCCTACACTCTGGAGAGTTTTGATCAGGAATGGATGCTGTATTTTGTCAAATGCTTTCTCTGCATCTAATGAGAGGATCATATGGTTCTTGGTTTTTCTCTTGCTGATATGATGAATCACATTGATTGTTTTACGAGTGTTGAACCAGCCTTGTGTCCCGGGGATAAATCCTACTTGGTCATGGTGAATAATTTTCTTAATGTACTGTTGGATCCTATTGGCTAGTATCTTGTTGAGAATTTTTGCATCCATGTTCATCAGGGATATTGGTCTGTAATTCTCCTATGTGGTGGGGTCTTTGGTTTTGGAATGAAGGTGATGCTGGCCTCACAGAACGAATTTGGAAGTACTTCATCTCTTTCTATTTTTCCAAACAGCTTTAGTAGAATAGGTATGGTTTCTTCTTTAACTTTTGATAGAATTCCCCTGGGAAGCCATCTGGCCCTGGACTTTTATGTCTTGGGAGGTTTTTGATGACTGCTTCAATTTCCTCCCTGGTTATTGGCCTGTTCAGGTTTTCTATTTCTTCCTGTTCCAGTTTTGGTAGTTTGTGGCTTTCCAGGAATGTGTCCATTTTTTCTAGATTGCCTAATTTATTGGCGTATAGCTGTTCATAATATGTTTTTAAAATCTTTTGTATTTCCTTGGTGTTGGTAGTGATCTCTCCTTTCTCATTCATGATTTTATTAATTTGAGTCTTCTCTCTCTTCTTCTTTTTTCTCTCTCCTTTTTAATAAGGCTGGCTAATGATTTATCTATCTTATTAATTCTTTCAAAGAACCAACTCCTGGTTTTGTTGATCTTTTCCACAATTATTCTGGTCTCGATTTCGTTGAGTTCTGCTCGAATCTTTATTAACTCTCTTCTTTTGCTGGGTGTAGGATCTATTTGCTGTTTTTTCTCTAACTCCTTTATGTGTAAGGTTAGCTTTTGTATTTGAGTTCTTTTCAGTTTTTGAATGGATGCTTGTATTGCGATGTATTTCCCCCTTAGGACTGCTTTTGCTGCATCCCAAAGATTTTGAATGGTTGTATCTTCATTCTCATTAGTTTCCATGAATCTTTTTAATTCTTCCTTAATTTCCTGGTTGACCCTTTCATCTTTTAGCAGGATGGTCCTTAACCTCCACATGTTTAAGGTCCTTCCAAACTTCTTGTTGTGATTTAGTTCTAATTTCAAGGCATTATGGTCTGAGAATATGCAGGGGACGATCCCAATCTTTTGGTATCGGTTCAGACCCGATTTGTGACCCAGTATGTGGTCTATTCTGGAGAAAGTTCCATGTGCACTTGAGAAGAATGTGTATTCAGTTGAGTTTGGATGTAAAGTTCTGTAAATATCTGTGAAATCCATCTGGTCCAGTGTATCATTTAAAGCTCTCGTTTCTTTGGAGATATTGTGCTTAGAAGACCTATCGAGTATAGAAAGAGTTAGATTGAAGTCACCAAGTATAAGTGTATTATTATCTAAATATTTCTTCACTTTGGTTATTAATTGATTGATATATTTGGCAGCTCCTACATTTGGGGCATTTATATTGAGGATTGTTGAGTCCTCTTGTTGGATGGATCCTTTAAGTATGATATAGTGTCCCTCTTCATCTCTCACTACAGTCTTCGGGGTAAATTTTAGTTTATCTGATATATGGATGGCTACCCCTGCTTTCTTTTGAGGACCATTTGAATGGTAAATGGTTCTCCAACCTTTTATTTTTTGGCTGTAGGTGTCCTTCTGTCTAAAATGAGTCTCTTGTAGACAGCAAATAGATGGGTCCTGCTTTTTTATCCAGTCTCAAACCCTGCGCCTTTTGATGGGGTCATTAAGCCCGTTCACGTTCAGAGTTACTATTGAAAGGTATGAGTTTAGTGTCACCGTGATATCTATTCAGTCCTTGTTTTTGTGGATTGTTCCACTGAACTTCTTCTTAAAGGGGAATTTTAAGAGTCCCCCTTAAAATTTCTTGCAGAGCTGGTTTGGAGGTCACATATTCTTTCAGTTCCTGCCTGTCTTGGAAGCTGTTTATCTCTCCTTCCATTTTGAATGAGAGCCTTGCTGGATAAAGTATTCTTGGTTGCATGTTCTTCTCATTTAGGACCTTGAATATATCCTGCCAGCCCTTTCTGGCCTGCCAGGTCTCTGTGGAGAGGTCAGCTGTTACCCTAATACTCCTCCCCATAAAAGTCAGGGATTTCTTGTCTCTTGCTGCTTTAAGGATCTTCTCTTTATCTTTGGAATTTGCAAGCTTCACTATTAAATGTCGAGGTGTTGAACGGTTTTTATTGATTTTAGGGGGATCTCTCTATTTCCTGGATCTGAATGCCTGTTTCCCTTCCCAGATGAGGAAAGTTTTCAGCTAGAATTTGTTCAAATACATATTCTGGGCCTCTGTCCGGCACCCTTGGGAACCCCAATTAAACGTAGGTTCTTCTTCCTCAGGCTGTCGTTTATTTCCCTTAATCTATCTTCATGGTCTTTTAATTGTTTGTCTTTTTTCCTCAGTTTCCCTCTTTGCCATCAACTTGTCTTCTATGTCACTCATTTGTTCTTCCACCTCGTTAACCCTCGTCGTTAGGACTTCTAGTTTGGAGCCGCGCAGCCCCCTCCGCACGGAGCCTCTTCCTCTGCTGGAGCCGCCGCCCGAGCCCCTCGAGCTGCTCCCGCCCCACAGCCCCCTCCGTGGAGCCGCCCCTGAGCCCCTCCGAGCTGCTCCGGGTCCTGCCGTGCGCGCTGCAGCCCTTAGGGAGCTCGGCGCACTCTCCCGGGGCGCAGGTGTCTGTTAGTGTCCCCGGGAGCCCGAGGGCACCCCCGCCCTCCTGGGTCCTGCTCCAACTCCCCGCGAGCCCCTTTCTGCCCGGGAAGGTCGGTGCCGCTCCTGCTCCTCCGGGACGGGGCTCTCCTGTCCTGGGGACACTCGCCCTGGCCTCAGCCCGGCTCCTCGCGGGGCCCCTCCCCCTTGGAGGCCTTTTGTTTCTTTACTTCTTTTTCCCCGTCTTCCTACCTTGGTAGAAGCGCGAACTCTTCTCACTGTAGCATTCCAGCTGTTCTCTCTTTAAATCTCAGACCGAATTCGTAGATTTTCAGGTGATTTGAAGGTTATCTAAGTAATTTGGTGGGGACAGGTGATTTGGGGACCCTACTCTTCCGCCGTCTTGCCCCTCCTCCCCAAAAACATTTTTCAAACACAAAGACAAAATAAAGTCTTTTTCAGAAGTATGAAAGATAAAAGAATTTATCAACAGGGCTATACCAAGAAATGTTAAAAGTCCTTTGGGCAGAAAGAAAATGATACCAGATGGAATCTGCATCTATAGAAAGGAATAAATAGCACTTTTTCCTATTTATTTAAAGTTCTGAAAGTGATATTTGATTATTTACAGCCAAAAGGAAGAACAATGTGGAGTTTATAATATATATAGGAGCCAAATGCATGACAATAGCACATAAGCCAGGAGGACAAAAATGGAAGCATAGTGTTGGATAATTCTTAAACTACATGTTTCTGTGTGTAATAAAACTTGAAGGTACCCTGTGCTAAATTATATATGTATACTGTAAACTCCAAAGCAGCCACTAAACTAACAATAATCATAAAAACTAAATGATAAATAAATAATAAAAACAAAAAGGATAAAATGGAATGCTAAGCAAATATTCAGTTAAGCCAAGAAGACAACAATGAATAAATGGGAAAAAAAGGGAACAAATAAAATGACATTTAAAGCCAACCCGGTCAACAGCACATTAAATGCAAATAGTGTAGACACTCTATAACCTGCCCACAAAGGCAGAGGTTGTGATTTGAATTAAAAAAAAAAAAAAAAAAAGCAAGCCCCTACTACATGCTGCCTACAAATAGTGAATAAATTAAAATACACAAATGGGGTAAAAGTTTAGAAAGGACTACAGAATTTAGCATACTAATTCCAACCAAAAGAAAGCAGGAGAAAAGGCAGATTTCAAAGCAAAGAATATGACAAGGCATCAAGGTGATTTCATACATATAAAGGGGTCTCAAGAAGACATACTATTCCTAAATACTCATGTAGCTAATAAGAGAGCTCTAAAATGCATGAAGAAAAGAACTGATGAGATAGAAATGTAAGAAAGATGTATAATATTTGAACAATATATATATATTATTAAGGGAGATATATCTGCGCTATAAAATTCTCCCAGAAAACTTAAGGAGGAACAATTTCCAACTCATTTACGGAAGCATTACTGTGATAGCAAAACAGAGACATTACAAGAAAAAAATACTACAAACCAACATCCCTCATGAACACAGATGCAAAACTCTAAGCAACATTTTAGCAAATTATGTTCAACAGTGTAGAAAAAGGATAACACACTGTAGCTACGTGGGTCCATCCCAAGAATGCTGGGTTGGTTTAACATTTAAAAACCAAATCAATGTGATTCTCCATAATAACAAACTCTAAAAGAAAAGCCATAATATAATCTCAATAGACACAGTAAAAAGCATTTAACAATATCCAGTATCTTTTCCTGATAAAAAAAATTTTCATCGAAGTAGTTATAGAAGGGAACTTACTCAACCTGATAAAAGTCACCTAACAGGGGTACCTGGGTGGCACTGGTGGTTAAGGGCCCAACTCTTGATTTCAGCTCAGGTCTTGATCTTGGGGTATTGTGAGTTCAAACCCCACATTGGGCTCCTTGCTGGGAATAGAGACTTAAAAAAAGTCACCTAACAAAAACCTACAGCCAACAGTAAACTGAACGGTGAAACAATGTATTCCCTCCAAGATCAGGAATAAGACTGGGATATCTGCTCTTATTGTTTTATTCCCAGTATTGCATAGGAATGACTGGCCCATGCAATCAGTAAAAGAGGCATCCAGGTTAGAAATAAAAGGCATCCAGGTTAGAAAAGAAGAAAGAGAAGTCTTTATTTGTAGATGACATGATTATTTATGCGGCAATTGACAATCTGTTTTTGTACGGCTTAAAGAATGAAGAATGTTTTTTGTACAGTTATAATCAGTAATAACAACAACAATAAAAGAAGAATCTGTAACAGAGACTTAATGTGGTCCATAAAGCCTAAAATATTTACTATTTGGTCCTTCAGAGAAAATGGTTGCTGACTCCTGGTCTATGTAGAAAATCTGCTGGAATCTACAAAAGCCTACTAGATCTAATAAATGAATTTAGCAAGGTTGCAGGATATAAGATTAATAACACACAAGATCAATTAAATTTCTATATAACAATGAACAATCAAAAATTGAAAATCTTAAAATTACATTTAAAGTAGCATCAAAAACATTTATATAGGAGTAAATCTAACAAAAGATGTAAAAAACCTATGTGAAGAAAATCACATAATATTGCTGAAAAATAAACATGTAAATAATGGAGAGATATTTCTTCTTTATGAGTAGATGACAATAATGTTAAGATGTCAATTTCCCCCCAAAAGATGTATAGATTCATTGCCCATCCCAAACAAAATCTCAGAAAGCATTTCCTGTAAAAATTAACAAACTGATTAAAAATTTATATGGAAATGTAAAAAGCTAGAATAGTCAAAGTAACTTAAAAAAAGAAAAAGGTAGGAAAACTGACACCACCTAACTTTAAGGCTTATTACAAAGCTACAGTAATTAAGACAATATGGTATTGGTATAAATATAGACAGAACAATGTAACAAAACATATATTCAACTATTTTTTTTCAAGATTGCAAAAGAAATTCAGCAGGGAAAGGGCACTATTTCAACAAAGGATACTCATATGCCCCCCAAATGAACTGCAATTCATTCCTAGGATGGTAAACAAAAATTTACTCAAAATGATTTACAGACTTAAATGTAAAACCAAAAGTTATAGAACTTCCAAAAGAAAACGTGGGAGATCTTTGTGACTATGTGTTAGGCAAATATTTCCTAGACATAACACCAAAAGCACAGTCCATAAAAAAAAAACAACAACGAAACCACAAGATAAATTAGACTTCATCTACTTTGGGGAGGGGATCATTATCCTGATCTGATCCTGGCTTTGTGGGTATGTGTCTATACCTCACAATTTATTACACTGACACTCTTGATATGTGCATGTCAATTATAAAGTTATTACGTATTTTAAGTTAGAAATGAAATAAGGAAAACATTTGTGTATGTAAGATATTAGAGTTAATCGAACTCACGGAATCCTTAAGTAATCATACATTTCTTTCTCACTTTATTTTTTAAAAATTTTATTTATTTATTCATGAGAGACAGAGACAGAGTGGCAGAGACATAAGAAGAGGGAGAAGCAGGCTCCTTGCAGGGAGACTGATGTGGGACTTGATCCCCAGATCTGGGATCATGCCCTGAGCTGAAGGCAGATGCTCAACCGGCTGACCCACCCAGGTGCCCCTCTTTCTCACTTTAAAGGATAAATGCAGGGGATCCCTGGGTGGCGCAGCGGTTTGGCGCCTGCCTTTGGCCCAGGGCGCGATCCTGGAGACCCGGGATCGAATCCCACATCGGGCTCCCGGGGCATGGAGCCTGCTTCTCCCTCTGCCTGTGTCTCTGCCTCTCTCTCTCTCTCTCTCTCTGTGTGTGTGTGACTATCATAAATAAATAATAAAAAAAAAATAAAGGATAAATGCAAATAACGAGTCAATCAGAAAGAAATCTGGGGGTGCCTGGGTGGCTCAGTCCGTTAAGCATTTGCCTTCAGCTCAGGTCATCATCCCAGGGTCCTGGGATCGAGCTTCATGTTGGGCTCCCTGCTCAGTGAGAGCCTGCTTCTCTTTCTCCCCCTGCTCATGCTCTCTCTTGCCATCTCTTTCATTATCTCTCTTCTCCCTCTCAAATAAATAAATAAAATCTTAAAAAAAATAAAGTAGAAACAAGTCTGTATATGACTCTATCTTTGGTATCATCACATAGTTACTGATACCTAAAAGTGCTAAGTAATTCAATAGCATATCACCAATAGACCATCCCCAGCACTCCAGGGAATATCTGGAATGTGAGGAAAGTGCACAAGACCCATACAATTACAGAAAGAGTTTTCATCAGCAGAAAAGATTATAGTTCTATCAAGCATTAACTATGTGGACTACAGAGAGGCACTGAGAGTTCTTGGGTGATCTCAGCCTCTAAAGTCCATTTCCTTGACTCAAAAGTATTAGTGATATTTTTTGTTTTGGTGCCAGGCTTCAAGGACTAGAGGGTGTGTTTGCTTCTGGGTTCATCTTCTCCACTCTCTGGAATGCCACCTTAGTCTGGGAGGCTGCCAAGATGGCCCTTGCAGGTCCACCCAATGTGAACTGTTCCTTCTACTCTCTGCTGGACCCACTTCTGGTTGTATTTTCTGCAATCTCTTCAATTTCCTGCCTTCTAGAAAAGTGATAGGCTCTAATGTAGCTTTCACTTGCCTGGTATAGACATTTGCAAAACAAATCCAGTCACCATGGGGAAGGGAGCTTAATGCTGTTTATAGGTGCTCATCATCTTTCTATCTGATCACTTTTTCTGTCTTAGGAAAGGGCTTGTCTTGCTCAGTTTTTCCTGCAACTTCTTTTCCTCCTTGTATTACTTTCTTATGTACGGTTTTGTTATGATTAGCAGTAACTGTTATATCTCCTAGACTTATGCTTTCAATAGAGTTGCCAACAGATCTGCATGCATGTTCACCAGGTTTTATAATAATGCAAGTCCCTGTACTGATACTTTTGAGAAGAGATCTGTGTAAAATCATAAAGAGGATAAAGAGTGCATTATTCCTCTCATGTCGCATTTACCAGGGCAGGCGATTTCTTAGTTTGTACAGAACTTCTTATCTGGAAAGGCTCTAACCCCAGGATTATTTTTCAACATAATTGAGTCAGGAAATCCTTATTGATCACTTCGCAGTTTTTAAACACAAAACCTTTGGAAACTCCCTCTTCCTCTGGCTTCTAGAACTCCTAGGTAACCTGTGAACTTCCCAAGGTTACTTTGACAGCTCTTCTTCCTAGCCTACATGCTCCGTGAATGCAAATATAGACATTTCCCAGGCTTCTCTAAACTCTCTGCCAAAAACAACTTATCTACCCTTGTTCGTGACTTTTTACCTCTCACTGATACTTCCTGATCTTCCCCTCTCCTGCCTCTAGACTTGTGCTGTCCAATAAGAAAGCCACTAGCTGGGGATCCCTGGGTGGCTCAGCGGTTTAGCGCCTGCCTTCAGCCCAGGGCGTGATCCTGGAGTCCCGGGATCGAGTCCCACATCGGGCTCCCTGCATGGAGCCTACTTCTCCCTCTGCCTGTGTCTCTGCCTTTCTCTCTCTCTCTCTCTCTGTCTCTCATGAATAAATAAATAAAATCTTTGGGGAAAAAAAAAAAGAAAGAAAGCAAGCCACTAGCCACTGGTGAGAACCTGAAACATGGCTAGTCCCAATGGAGGTGTACCGCCAGTATGCAACAGAAATACTATATACATATACACATACACCCATATATATGTGTGTGCATGTGTGAAATAGTATTGATTAAATGTAGAAGTAAAAATATTTTGGATATAATAGGTTAAATAAAATATGTCACTAAAACTAATTTCACCTCTGTTTATCTTTTCTGAAATTCTACCCCCTAGAAAGTTTAATGTTACATATTTGGCTTACTTTACATTTGTACTGGACAGCACTGCACTAGACCAGAAATTCAAACTGACCATTTAAATCGAACACAGTAGAAACTGAAACCAATCTATTCCAGACCCTCAAGCCTGCTCACTGTTATTATGGAATAAACATCGGTTGGCATGAGACAGATAGGTTGTGTAACATCAGCTGCTGTTGTTAAGGAAAAGGTAAGATGAAGGAACTAACTCTAGGATAAATTACTCATGAACCAGGTGACAGGATGAGTCTGGTAATTGTCAACCTTGCTCATGGGCAGCTGTAATGGGAATGTATGTAGGACTGGGAAATAACACTATAAGATTTTGACTAGAAAGGCACAGTAGCAATTAGGAATGAAAACAACTGGGGATTTGCCAAAATAGTGGATAATGTTTATATGGATTTGGAGTAAAAAGTGTTAGCAGTTACACATTGTGACACTCACAGCAGGTACTGTTAACCAAACAAATATGCCAAATATTTTCTTGCATGATCTTGGGTGATAGAATCTTCCTCTTCACCTAGCTCCAAATCTGGAGTCATTTTTGACTCAACCCTTTCCTTAGTCCTCATACCCAACCACTACACCAAGCCCAGTTTATTCTACTGATACTCACTCACCACATCCACATTTATTTCCTCCTTAAAGAAAACCAGAGAGGGGTGCCTGGGTGGCTCAGTTGGTTATGTGTCCTCCTTGACTTGGGCTCAGGTCATGATCTCAGGGTTGTGAAACTGAGCCCTGAATGGGGCTCTGCGCTGAGTGTTGAGCCGGGTTAAGACTCTCTCTCTCTCTCTCTCTCTCCCTCTGCCCCCCATCCCCTCTCATGCGTACGCTCTCTCTAAAAACAAAACAAAACAAAACAACAGAAAGGAGACATGGGTCCATATGCTGCCTCCACAGTCCCAAGAGGGAGAGCTTAGGATTAGGGCTGCCTCTATATCATGACAGAGTAACTTACAAAAAACAATATCCTGTTCTTTACAGTTATTCTCTGGTAGAAATAACAGGTAGTTAGGAAGGCAAATAGGCAAGATGGAGAGGCCCTCAAGAGACCTTGAGATGAGGAGGAAAGAAAGGGTCTAGGGCTAAAAAACCCTTGTTTTCTTTCTTGGCTTTTCTCTTTCCTGTCCCCTCCCTCTAATAATTTTTATTGCCTTCTTTTTCTAGCACATATAAGCTATGGGTGGGTGAACAGAGTTTCATCACTTTACATAGCAGAATACAATTCCTAAGTGATTTTTGGGTTATCCATTGGCTTGCCTTAGAAGAAATGATTCAGAATTGCATGTGCAGCTGGCATGTATGTCAATTAAACCATAAACCTTAATAAATTTTAAAACTTTGAGTAGCCTAGAAATTCTCTTTTTAAACTGGCAGTTGTCTCCGCATATGTTATATTTCAGACACTGTATTATGCTACTTAATTTTTACAGTTTAATTTTTTTAAGGCTATACTGACAGCATGTTAGGTTGGGCAAGTCTTGTTCAAGACCAGAATGTATAGATATATAAAGGTCTATGTGCAGAAACTCTCCTACCTGTGTATTGACTAAAGGCAAAGAAAATTTGATGCACAGATTTTTTTGTTAGAGAAAATATGTCTTTAAATTGGTCCTTTGCTATTACAGTTAAGACTGTCAGGTTGTAGTCTAGTTGTTGTTTCAGTCAGCTCCTTTGCTGTTGAGTTCATGCCTCTATTTTGTTATTTAAGTGCTAAGTAAATAATATATTAAGTAGAATTATGAATGCCAGTGATTATTTATGCACTGTACATTTTTAAAATCAATTCAAACTACAGAGCAATTATTTAACTAAGTATGTTTTAATTCTTTAAGAAAAATTCGATCTCCAACTTTTCTGCAGCATAAACCATGCTAACACATAGCTCAACTGCAGCCACGACCCAACAAGTAGGCAGTTTTGTGTGTCCAAATACCCCTCATCAGTGAAACTTTATTGTTATGTAAGTTTCTTTTCAGCCTCCATCTACCTAATTTGGACTAAACCATAAAGTCAACCATACCTTTACAGTCAATCATACCTTTACCGCACCATTCTCGTGAATGGTGATGCAGTTATCTGCATCTTCTGAGAGCTGGTACAAGGCTTGAGCTGTTGCTCGATGTACGTTGGCATCATTTGATTTCAGATAACGCACTAATGGAGCCACTGCTTTGTACTCGCCAAAGGCCACTCTATTTCTGCCCCACATACAGCAACGTGAAATAGCTTCTGCTAGATGACGCCTCAGTTTATCATTATTCTGCACAAAGGAAATGAATTGTGGTATATGTATTGCAATGGACCTGTGAGGTCATGTTTCTGTGCTAGATGTTTATTACCCAATAAAATGCCAATGAGTCAAGGGAAAAAGGCTAGCAGGCTGGTCAGATGGTGTCTTGAAGGAAATTAGTATTCTCCTGGTCCCCCATGGGCCAAGGTTCAATCCTGAGTTTTCTTTTTATGGCTTTAAATTTTTTTAAATTTCTTTTTGCTGACTACTGAATGTAGTCAATACACTCAAAAGTGATCAAGTGTCTGGCATTTATTATTTGCTCAAGGATTTATTTCCTTTTGAGCAAGTGCTTTAGTTAAAAAAATAGTTAAAAGAATATTGGGCATTCTTACGGGGGGCATTTCACTTTACTGGGATAGGTGATTAACTTTATACCTTTACCCTAGGAATACTTCTACATCAGTAATACACCTTGGTCCCCAAGAGGGAGAAGACAATGCAGCAAACAATGACATGTTTCAGTCTGCCACATTTCTTTCTCTATCCTTTATCCAGACTATATTCTTCTTCTATGTATACTTACTCCTACAGGTATAATATAACTAAACAGGATATAGTTTTCTGTTTATTATATTTTTCTCCTTATTGAGGCAACAACTTGATGTCCTTAAGTGAATTTGGAACTCAGTGTTAGGCTGGCCCTAAAAAGTCTTCTAAACCAAGCATCCTTCCAGTGATGGAATTTTTGCTCTGAGATTTTCCTGCCAAGAGGTAGCCCAAGCTATGCTCAAATACTTCTGGTCATGGTGAAGTCATTATCTCCCAAGGCTGCTTATTCTATCTGGCACAGCCCTGAATAAATAATACAGTGGTTGCCAGAGTCTTCCAGCCCAAGAATGCCATCGATCCAAGCTTTTAAGCCTGGGGAGGAGCATTTATCTTCTTAAGTTGGCATGAACAATTATCTTAAAGATAATGATAATGATGGTGGGGATAGAAGATGATAGCTAATACTTCTACAATAACATTTATGTTTGCTACCACTTTACTTCCCAGTAATAAATAAAAAACAGCCTCTATTTTATAAGGATCTTGCACATAAAATTACACAGTTTGAATACACTTTTGCATTGATTAGTCTCAGAGAAATTAAATGAGGTGACTCAAAATCTCATACTTCATAGGTGATGGATATTAAGCTTGAATCCAGGTCTCTGGACTTTAAGCTTATTTTTTTTTATTATTCCATGATATTTTATGACAATACACATTGAATATAAAAGGATGTTGTTACTTACTGTATTTGCTAGTTTGGACAATAAAGGGACAACTCCAAGATCTGTAATAGCAGCTAAATTTTCTTGATCTTTTGCAATGTTGGTAATAGCAGCACATACACTTGCCAAAACTTCTTTATTATCTGATTTCAGTAAATTGACAATAAGTTCCAAACCACCAACAAAGCAACGAACCATTTCTCCAGCATCCTAGAGAACAATTAAAAACAAAAGATGTTACCAAAAATAATCTTATGATTAATAGTTTTTTAAAAAGTAGAAAGTAATGATAAGGCTGTGAGGTACACTTTTGGCATAAAAAACAAATTCAGTTTATTTCCTTATTATACATATTTCTATGTATGTAAGTATATGTATAATTACACACACAATTCAGTTTCAACAAATATTAATTGAACAACTACTATGTGAGTTACCATGCTAACTACTGGGGATATAGAAGTTAGTAAAATACAGTGGAGTCTTATTATTTGCAGTAGCTGTATTTTATAAAGACATCACAAAAATTGAATTCGTAAATATTGAACCATTGTTTCTAGGGGAAATGCAGCATTAGCTTCCTACACACTTCTGGTCACAATTTTGTCAACTGATCAGTATATAACCTTGTTTTATGTGTGTTTCTGCTTAAAGATTTCTTGTTTCATAAATTGTTAATTCATTAATGTTGAATTTGTAGACACTACACTGTAAGTCATGCCAGAGGGAAGCTTATCTAACACACAAATTTTTTCCCTAAGGCACATCACAGCCTTCTGATGCTTAGGAAGACCAGAGAGCACTGAGGGGGTACTACAATGGCAGCCATGACAAAAAGTGAAATCACCAACAAAACCAACAAAGATATGAAAAATGTGCCATTGAGTAGACTACAAAATGGATGCTTATTAATAAATAGTATGAGAGCTAAGACAAGAAGGCAGAGTGTCATCTTGTTCAACCCCAGCTGAGAATATGCATTTTAGGTGACTCAAATTTTTCACCTCTCTGTGTATGTCCAAGAATGACCACAGAAGTGTTCTAAATATTGATTTGAGGGTTACAAACATTTTAGCAAGTAAGCAAAAATTCCCAAACTGAATTTGTGAAGAATATAGATTAACAGTGTATACCTTTTTGCCATTGTATTACTTGCAATCCAGTGGGGAGTAGGGACATTAAGAAGTATAATGGAGACACCTAGGTGGCTCAGTCTGTTAAACAACAAACTCTTGGGCAGCCCGGGTGGCTCAGCGGTTTAGTGCTGCCTTCAGCCTAGGGTGTGATCCTGGAGACTGACCCGGGATCGAGTCCCATGTCGGGCTCTCTGCATGGAGCCTGCTTCTCCCTCTGCCTGTGTCTCTGCCTCTCTCTCCCTCTCTCTGGTCTCTCATATATAAATAAATAAAATCTTAAAAACAACAACAACAACACAACCAACTCTTGGTTTTGGCTCACATCATGATCTCAGGGTCCTGAAAGAGAGAGCCCTGTGTGGGGCTTTGTGTTCAGTGGGTAGTCTTCTTGAAGTTTCTCTCCCTCTGCCCCTTCCCCCAATTCTCTCTAAAATAAGCAAATAAAAAAAAAAGGAATAATTATAATGAATAGCACTAAGGGGAAAGATTCAAGGACTGCCACCAAAAGGATGTTTATTAACTAAGTCTAAAAGATGAGGAGTTAACCAGTGTGAAAGGGATTCAGGGTGGAGGAATCATCATGAAACAGAGTGAGAGGAGGTGCCTTTTTTTTAAAGTGCAAAATAGAGCATAAACTTACTAAGATCTTGAAGGGTCTTTATTGTGAGCTTTGGTAGAGAACATGGAGTTCATTTTAAAGGTGCAAGAAAGCCACTCAAAAGGTTTGAGTGTGTGTTGGTGGGAGGGTGGGGAGTGGGGAAGAGGATTTTATCAATTTTGTTTCACAGTAGACCTCTCTGGATTACAGAGTTGAGGTTAGGGCAAAGCCTGGTGCTGGAAACTCAGGCTATTTCACTTCACTAGGTTCAGGTAAGAGGTAGTGGCAGTTTGGATGCAGGTGATGATCTAGCTCTGGAGGAAGGAGTGTGGGTTTGTGAGTGTTGACTGGTGAAGATAAGGACCAGGGACTCAATAATGATTTCCCTGCTCCTAGCTTTACCTAATTGCGTTAATGTTGGGAAGGCAGGGTATTGTTTTGTTTTCTAGAGGTGAGAAAGGATGGTACTTGATATTAGTGGCCTGATTTGAATGAAGTGCCTATGAGACATTTATGTGGAGACATCAGAAGTCAGCTGGATATACTGGTGTTTGGAGCTCAGGGAAGAAAACCAGGCTGGAGTTGTAGATTGGGAAGGCGTCAGCATGAAGTCTGTAACTGAGATAATGTGTGTGAGAGGTGGGGGGTGAGGGATGAGGGCTCTCTGTACCAGAGCCTAGAGAATGGACAGGAAAAGAATTTGTCAGAGGAGCCTGAAAACAGATAGTTGCATGGAAATCTTCACCTCCCCTGATGCATGGCAGTGCCTGTGTGATGACCAATTATTTGGCTCCATGGCTTTCTCAGGTAACAGAAATGAATACTTTTGGAGGGCCAATTACATATTGGAAACTTTGCATAAATTATCTGTTAAACTTTGTAATAACCATGGAAAGTAGATATTATTTCCATTTTATTTATTTTTATTTTTTTCTTTTTCTTTTTTAAATTTTTTATTTATTTATGATAGTCACAGAGAGAGAGAGAGAGAGGCAGAGACATAGGCAGAGGGAGAAGCAGGCTCCATGCACCGGGAGCCCGACGTGGGATTTGATCCTGGGTCTCCAGGATCGCGCCCTGGGCCAAAGGCAGGCGCCAAACCACTGTGCCACCTAGGGATCCCTTTTTTTAAAAAAAATTTTTATTTATTTATGACACTCACACACACACAGAGAGAGAGAGAGGCAGAGGGAGAAATTATTTCCATTTTAGATTTCAAAGATGTTTAGATTTCATAAACTAGACTGTATCCCTCAAGGGGCCATGTTCTAGTTATCTTGGTGAAATTTATAATCATAAACCTGAACATCCCATCCCCATATCCCCCAAATTCTTCTGTAAGGATAAAATCCTTGTGGCATGTGTGCCCCTGGCTTCCCTGTCTCACCTTCTCTGCCTTGATTTCCCTTTTCAACACGCCCCGCCCCATGCAAGCCCTAAGCCAGTACCTAATGCCAATAATTAATAATCAGAATCCTGACACTCATTTTCTGAGAATGGGGTTCATTAAGTCTGGGGTGGGGCCTATAATTTTTTTTTAATTTTAGAAATCTCTCCTGTGATTCTAAACTTCAGTCAGTATTGAAAATACTGCTTGTGCAGGACCTTCAAGTTATTGTCCTCAAACATGCTATGTGCATGTCTCTGTCTTTGTGTATGGCTTTTTTTTTAAATTTTTTTTTATTTATTTATGATAGTCACAGAGAGAGAGGGGGGCAGAGACACAGGCACAGGGAGAAGCAGGCTCCATGCACCGGGAGCCCGACGTGGGATTCGATCCCGGGTCTCCAGGATCGTGCCCTGGGCCAAAGGCAGGCGCCAAACCGCTGTGCCACCCAGGGATCCCGTGTATGGCTTTTTTGTCTATTTTCTGACTAGCTTGGAACTTTCCATGTGGTCTCAGCTGCTGACTAAGGTATCATTCTCTTCAGGGAGCTTTCCTGAACTTTGAGTCTGGGTTAAGCTGCTCTTAGTATAATACCTGGTTCTTCTATATTAGAGCACTTACTATTTTCTGCAGTAGTGGCTTATTTGCCTTTGACCTAGAACATAAGTTCCAGGAGGACAGGGGCTCCTTCTGTCTTGTTTATTGCTCTAGGCCCAATTTCTGTGAAGGTTTCTCTGCCAGTTTCTAGAAACCCCATTGAATTAATTTGCAAACTCATAGCTACATAAGGAAGCTTTCACTGAGGACATAAACCAAACTGAACTTCTAGTTATTGGTGAAGGAAGGACCCCAGTCAGGTCCTCCCCAGGTGTAAGTGGAAAGTATCTTTTCCACATCATGTTGCCTCTCCTGATTGCTGTGGGAAGTGTGTGAGCAGTATTACTGGCCTTGTTCCCAGTACCACACTTAAATACAATTTCTGCTAGGACATATGTTCACATTCTGATGTATTAATAAAATTATTTTGAAAATATTTGCCATTTTCCCTAAAATTCTATAAGAAAGCCTTTTATATAAGACAAAAGAAATGACTATACTTTGAATTGTATTCTACATTGCCACCTTCTCACTTCTATGCACTAGGATGCAACCACATTGAAAGATTAAAGTGTTAATTTACTAACCTTCAGTCAAATACACTACATAATTTAATCCAAATTTCCCCTTTGAAGCACTTAGTAGTAGTAGTAGTAGTAGTTGTTGTAGTACTACTTCTAAGGAAAACCTTAGAGAAGTGAATTAGTATGTGGAAAGTGAGATGATAAATGGCACAGTGTGTCTGAATCCATGTCTGCTTGACTCCAAAGCCACTCAACAATACTGCTGTTATGTAAACCCCTACCACACACGTGGTCTGGATGAAATAAATTCATAATCCTAACCACATACTTGGTCCAGATGTACATGTAAACTCAAAAGCAAAAACAATGGCTCTCAGAATTTCAGGGAACTTCAAAAGTGTAGCCCCAAAACTTCAAGTGACATTATGTGTATCAATAAGCTAATTTACTTGTCAATTATGAAGTTATAGAACAATTCTTTTTCTCTAGAAAGACTAGAGGATTATCAGGAAGATGATGGTGGCATAGTTTTTTAATCTTCCTAAAGAAACAGAGAAATTAGTGGCAGCAAAACAAAAATACAGAAACTCTAGATGACAAGGTATCTTCAAAGATCCCCAAGAATACACAGATTGGGACAAACTACCAAAACTACATGCTGTAAGAAACCAGAAATCTACAGAGAGAAGGCAGAAGGACTTGTGAAGGCCCTAGAACCAGGGAGTCCAGGCTGCCACCAGGTCTCACTGGAAAGCTCTGGAAAGCTCAGGAGCAGCCCCAATGGACTTTCTGGGCTCTGATTAATAGATAAGACCAACATGTCTCCAGGTCTGACAGTGCTGTAGCATTCTGTGGTCTGAGTTCTGTGAATCCATAATACCAACAATTGAAAGTAGTGGTTAAAGTCCTGTACTAAGGAAGAACTACTGGGAGTTGCATCCAAACAGGAAGACAGGGATAATGGGATGAAGGAATGATACAGTCCAGGTAAAAAGGGGTGAGGGGAAGCAAAGGAGCCTGAGTCTCCTCTCCATCACTTGGAAAATAAGAGGAGTGAGATCTTGAGAAGCATGAAATTAGAAAAACAACTCTGGTCCACACTTCCCTCCTAAAACACCATGAAAACTCATTTCACTTAAAACTGAGCAAAACAAAAAGATTACAGTCAATTCCATATGGAGTTAATATAAGAAAAAGAATGAGCTGAAAGAAAATCACAGAAGCAATGAAAAAATACCAATTAGAATTATCAAAGCTCATGAATTAGGTGATTAGTAAAAAACCAATCTTAAAGGCAGGTGTAACCTATCTGCAAAGGATTAGAAATGAAAGAAAAAGTCATTTTGAAAATGAAGAGTAAACTAGAAGGAATGCAAAAACAAAAACAAAAAAAACTAGAAGGAATGCAAAAATGAATATACATAATAGGTAATATCTTTAAATAAACAGAATATGTGAAGAGTCTAAAATGATGGGGGGAAAGCTAACAAAAACTTCAGGAGACTAGGCAGAGAAAATAACACACACATAGTAAGTCCTGAAGAAGGAAACAAAACATAATAATAGAGAAAATTTTTAAAACTATGATTTAAGAAACCTGAAATAAATAGAATCTGAGAGTATATTGGAAAGTCACCATATACACCTGGGAAAATTGGCCCAAAATGTGCTAACATAGAGAAATATTCTAGTACAACTGCTGGACTTTAATAAAAAAGAAAAAAAAATTATTTGGTCATCTAAGCAAAAAGACCAGGTCACTTCTAAGGGAAAGAATAAGATATTATCTTTAGCCTTTTCAGTAGTGATGTTTTTATGCTGAGGGAAAGAGAATAACATATGCAGACTATCTCAAGAGAAAATGTGAATCAATGTTTTAATATCCAGCCAAAATGACCTTCAAGTATAAAACTGTTATAAATGTGGAAGACTCCAGGGAATGTGAACACAGGCCCTTCTGAGGAATCGACTTGAGACTGACAGATCTCCAAAAAGACTAGAAAGACATTGACAAAAGGATGGAAGGTTTCTTAAAATGCTCTAAGGCTTCATTTCCTTCAGGATGAGGTTTAAGTCATTAGCATGATTCAAGTGTTTTCCCAGTCTGGCTCAACCTTACCTTCTGGTCTTTTTTTTTTTTTTTTTTTTTTTTTTATTATTATTTTTTTATTTTATTACCTTCTGGTCTTACTTCTAAGTGTATACTTTTGTATAAACTATTTTGCAGCCTCTAGGCTTACTGGTGTTCCCTAAAGTGCCATGTTCTTTTACATTTGTGCCTATGTCACTTTCTTTACCTGGATGCCCTTCTAAGCTCCCAGAAAATCCTACTCAGCCCTGAAAAGTGACTCCTTTTAATAGCAGCTTAAATAATATTTCCCCCATAAAATCCACCCCCTCCCCTTCTTAGTATGGTACTCCTACCCTCCACATTTCTGAAGCTGCTTTCCTCTCAAATCCATTCCTTCATTCTCCCATAGTTGCCACAACTTGATTTTGTTTGAGTGTCTCTCACACAGAAGCACTTGGAGAAAGTGCTTCTATGCCTCAGAGGTAATTCTTGACTGGCCTAAGCCTATCATGGAAGTCTCATTCCCTTGACCATTATTTGTTTAGGGCTGGGCTAGATATGGCCCAGTTATGATCAGTGAGTTCTGAGATAATGTCACCCAGGAATCCTCTGGAAGTTTTCCTGTTTATAATAATCATCACAGGTCATATTGAGAATGACAGAGAGCCTGGAATCAACCAGGCCTAAAATCCACTTTGGCCATTTAAAACCAATGGCATTTGTAGCAACAGTTTTCATTCTATTGTAATGATTTTCTTTTTTTTTTTTTAATTTTTATTTATTTATGATAGTCACAGAGAGAGAGAGAGAGAGAGAGGCAGAGACACAGGCAGAGGGAGAAGCAGGCTCCATGCACCGGGAGCCCGACGTGGGATTCGATTCCGGGTCTCCAGGATCGTGCCCTGGGCCAAAGGCAGGCGCCAAACTGCTGCGCCACCCAGGGATCCCTTGTAATGATTTTCTAATGGGTCCTTTCCCCGTTATTTGTGAGCTCTTTAAGAACAGAGCTGTCTGGTCTTGTTCTTTGTTTCTCATTTGGAATGTGGTCTAGTGTCTGTCACAGAGTAGACTTTCTTTTAAGAAAATTATTTATTTATTCATGAAAGACAGAGAGAGAGAGAGAGAGAGGCAGAGGGAGAAGCAGGCTCCCTGGGGGAATCTGATGTGGAACTTGATCCCAGGACCCCAGGGCATGACCTGAGCCAAAGGCCTGAGCCACTCAGGTGCCCCTCACACAGGAGACTTCCAATAAATGTTTGACGAATTGTGAAAAAAATAAAAATAATGAGGGAACTATGACTTTAGGATACTTAGCCACAGTCACAAATACTAAAAAGCAAAGACCATTAATTATGTATTGATAGTATAACTATGTAAAAGTAATCTAAGTGGGTAAGACCAATTCAACCTCACAGTCTTCCTGGTTGTCTTGCTGCTTTATCAGTAGAGACAGTGAGTCACAGCGCTGGGGCCATACTGGAAGAAATAACAAAAGTGATCACATCTGCTTCTGCTCCAAGAACTTCCTAAGGTGCATGGTATGAGATAGAGGGAGCCAAAATCTCAATGAGATCATGGGCATGGCTCACCAAGGTCTTATAATGTTTACAATCTGTGGGACAGTGAAATGTTAGACTCAAGCCTACAGGTCCTGCCAAAGTTTGTTTATTTGCTTGGAAGGTGAGATTTCTCTCTCTCTCTCTCTCTCTCTCTTTTTCCCTTTTAGGTTTAAAGATTCTAAACATACGACATCTTGACTCACATAGTTTCTATGGAAAGGGAGACAGTATATTTGAGAATGGAAAAAGTAATTATTCTGCCAAAACTGTCTTTCACTAATGCTAAACAACTGGGCAAATTTAACACATTTTCCACCTTCTCACATATCTTAAAAACTAGGCCTTGCCAACTCGCCACTGGTGTGATATTGGTTGTGCACAATTCACATTTTCATCTGTCATGCAAAAACCCCCAATTAGAATAATAATAGTAATAACAATGAAAACAGTCTAGCTTTTTGCAGTTTACAAAGGATTTCCACAAAGCTATCTCCTTTGATCCTCACAGCTCTGCCTTTGGGAGGCATGATACACCTCCCCCCCTTTTATAAGATGGGAAGGGTCAAGGTTCATGAATAGTTAGTGACAAAACTAAAAATCCACTTTATGTTTCCTGATTTCTCATTTCTGCTATACGCTGTGTGCTTAGACCAGAAAATGCCAACAATTATATCTACCAGATTAGACCTAGTTATAAACAGTGAGAAGAGTCTTCACAATTTAGAGGATTAAAAATTCCAAAGAGATGAAGCTACTTTGCCAATGACAGTCCATAAGACAAACAAAACAGTAATTGAAAGAGAGAATATGAAACACCTTTATAATGCTATTAAAGCTTGAATGTGTAATCAAGCAGGAAAAAGTGTCAAGTTCAAATTAACCGAAGTTAAGTCAAATACACAAAATAGGACGAAAAATGTAAAGTAACAAAATACTTTTGGTTAAAATTCAACTAATAGGAAAATATTAAGGTGTTATTTACAGATTAATGAATAAAACAGAAAATTGGATGTTTGGGCATAGAGCAATTATACTAATGGGTATGAAATTCCTTCTCTTGCCTCCAGCGAAAAGAACTGGCAGTTTTCTGATGAGGTGAGATATACATAATGCAACTTTAAAGCACATACAAGGCAAGCATAACATGACTTAAGAACAAAAATTTTTAACCAGAAGGGCTATAAAAATACTGTTTTATGCCATACAGAAACCATACAATGCATAATACAGTATTTGAAAAAGATTTAAAAATAGCACATTGCATATAAAAAATTCCAAAAATGCTACTTTCACATTAGAACAGCATGTCAGAGAAACCAAAACTGAACAGGCAAATCTTGTCCTAAAAGTATATTCATTACATCAAATGCTTTAAAAATTTTAAATACAACATATATACACAAGGAGAACAGGCTGTTTGTGTCGCTCTGTCACACAGTAAGATCCTTGTTCTGTTTCTAGGAGTTAACAAGTCCAACAGCTAAAAAAAATTTACTGATTTAGAACTACCTTCAACTTTCAAATGCAGTTCTTCAAAAATCAAGGTGAGGATATCAGTTATTACCTTTTCTTTTCATTCTAAACTGAAGTAAAAGTAAATTAATTTCAGGTAAAATAATTGATTCACTCCTCAGAGTGTAGATTTGCATGGCTGAAAATGCATTGTACTTTGAGGGTAGCTCTATCAAATTAAATCACAAAAAAAAAAAAAGAACAAATTTAATGGTTTTGATTTTCTCTACTTCCCAAGCCTAATTTATGATAATTTTCTTAAATATCACAGTTTTCTGTGATATCTTCCTATGTCCTGTGTTGATTCTGTTTTAGATACATTATTATATTAATAAGGAGGTCTAAATTGTGAGAAACCATTGTGTATCCTATTCAGAGGCTTAGAGAGTTAATTAAATGACATTCTTAAATGATGACTTTGAAAAAAGCATATAATTAGTACAAAAAGCTGAACAAATGTAAGTCAAATTATCATAAAATAGCTATTATATAAATATATGTGTGCATATATATGCATTTAATTTTTAATATTAGATATATATTTTTTTAAATAATGGCTTTAATTGTCATTTTGAATATATGGTAAGGGAAAGTGTACTTTAATTAAATATACATCATACCAGTGATGCTGGCAAGGCTGAGTTAATCCTAATATTGATAACTATAAAAAATATTTTGTACATGATAAGACAATGAGAGAAAAAAAGCAATCCCTTTGAAACAAAACTAAATATATATATATATATTCACAGTGGTTTGTATAAACAGTATGCACTTCATGACAAAAACATGTACAGATTGAGCACCCTAGGGCTCTCTATATCCTAAAGAAAATGAGCATTTACATTATTCATGGATTGAACTGAATTTTAAAAAGATCAATTGTACACTTACCCCTTAGGATAAAATGTTCTGGGTTGTACAACTTTAACACCATCATTAAAGTTGTTTGCAAAAGGAATACAGAATTAAAAAAACAAAACTTGGGATCCCTGGGTGGCGCAGCGGTTTGGCGCCTGCCTTTGGCCCAGGGCACGATCCTGGAGACCCGGGATCGAATCCCACGTCGGGCTCTCGGTGCATGGAGCCTGCTTCTCCCTCTGCCTGTGTCTCTGCCTCTCTCTCTCTCCTCTCTGTGTATTCTCATGAATAAATAAATAAAATCTTAAAAAAAAAAAAAAAAAAAAAAACAAAAAAAAAAACTTTTTTTTCTTGGGAGTGGAGAGTCTTTCATTTGCTGTTATAACCAGCAAATACCATTCATTAACTCAAAAAATGGAAGAGGGGGCCCCCTAAACACTATTTGAGCAAGCTGACCAATATACATTACAGTTTTAAAAATGAAAGTTATATGCTCTATGTTACAAGTCCCAACTAGGCAGTGTCAGAATGACATCTATTTCTTTTTTTTTTTTTTTTTTATGACATCTATTTCTTTGCTTGCTTTGTGATCATACCCCTTGGAGGTGTTATAGGTCACGTGGCATTTGGCTTCTTTTTCTCTGCAGGCTTTAAAATATGAAAAGAACTCATTAGAGTCTCGACCACACTCATCATGGCACCTGCATTGTCAAAGTCTCCAAAATAATTGGGTTCAGGAAACAGAGTGACCAACTGCGTCTTTGCAAGAAATTCATATCCATCTTCAACCACCTGATGGGCTCTACATAGAAGATCCAAATCATGCTTATGGAGAAATTTTGCAACCACTTCTACACCAAATGTGAAGGACACTCCTCTGTCATTTTCATCTCAGCCTAAGACATCTTTAAGGGGGTCAGACCAGAAAAGATTACAAAGAAGACCCTGATCTGGTACATCAGTTGGTCACGTAATTTGCCGAATCTGCTCCATAGATCAAAGATCTGGTGATAAACCTCTGTGACAGCAGAGTATCTTCTCATCCACGATGGCTGGTATCGGTAAACAGTTAAAGCAGTATTCATCATAAAATCCATAAATTCTATTGATGCTGGCACACTCATGTTTTCCTCTGAGAAGAAAGAATTCTCAAGATATTTGATTTTGTAAGCCAGTGAGGGGCAGGTAGTCTCCGATGACTGCTTCCCCTGTCCCCAAGGCACCGTTGCTTTCTGGTGGGAAAGTTGAAGCAAATCATAGTCTTGCCCGTGGATATCACCACTATTGTGAGTGGCGCTTCAAGGCCTAGTAGGATAGGCTGACCGAGAAGGATCTCTCAGGACTTTACGCACAGTCCTCGGATTTCATTCTCCTGTAGCTGGACATTCTTACCAGGCTTGGACCCTCTCACTTCCTGCAGCCATTGGATGATGCTGTTGACGTTGAGTTTATCCCCCCTAACTGCCCCGCTCTCTGCTTCCTCCTTCTCTCCTCACCGGAACCATGAGAAGCAATATTAGATATATTTACAACTTCTTCCCACTTGTACTCAATAACACACAGTTGTCAAGCAACTTCAGGTTAAAATCCAGTCAGATGCCTCTGAACAGTGAGTTGCAAGGACCACACTAAGAATGACACTTGAAACCATAATCTTGACAGGAAAAAAAAAAAAGTTTAACTACATGAAATACTATTTAAAAAAACCAAGAGTCTCTCATTTATGGAGAGACCGTTTTCAAAAGGTTTACTTGTTTGGTCTATTACATCACATTTTTTCTGTAAATATGTGGTTAATATCTCAGTTTGATAGATAAGAGTCTATTTAACTCATAACCAACCTGAAAAATAACATACTAATGGCAACTAATCTACATTTTCATGAATGGTCTTCTAATATTTGAAGCCAGATATCTTGTCTACCTTATCTTCTGTGATGTGTACCTTTAATTTTCACATGAAATGACTTTCATGGGTCTCCTCTCTCTTTTTTATCAAAGTTTCTCTTAAAACACACCCAGCGTTTAACACAACATGGTCAGATGTGGTCTGACTAGAGGAGAGTGCATAGGAATTCCTATCTTCTATGAAATAGATATAGTATTTCTGCTAGTGTGGCCAATCACACCTACTATTTCAGCAGTTACATTGCCCTATTTGTTCACATTAAGCTTTGTCAGCCAAAATCCCTGTATCATTTCTAAGTGAATTATTATACAGCCAGTACTCCCACATCCTGCATTTATGGGATTTCCAGCTTCCTTTTATTGCATAAAATGGACTGAGCAATTTTCATATAAAAGAGAGAAGCTTTTAGATGTAAATTTCACTTTGTAAAAATGTATTTCTATGTAAAACTTAGAAAAACCAAGGGAACCATCTGGATATTTTGAGGTAAGTAATTTATCTAAGCATTCTTATGTTAAAAAAATTCCTTAGGAGAGGTAGAAAAAATATTTTTTTGAGGCAGTAGTTCTCAAACTGTGTTTCACATTAGAATTCCAAGGGGGAATTTTTAACTTTCTCTAAGCTCAAGCTGGACCTCATACCAATTAAATCTAAGTGTATGGTGGTGGGAGTCAGCAACCATACATATCTCTAGATGACTCCAATATATACCAAAGTTTGAAAACTACTGGTTTAAGAGTGTAAGTCGTATAATGAGAACACATGGGGGGCACATCTAAGTTTCATCACTATTAGTTATAAAGCCTTGAGCAAGTTACATAACTTCACTTCAGTTTCATCATCTATGAAATGGAGCTAGTATTTACCTCCTGAAGGTTGTTAAAAGGATACATATAAAGCATATAACAAGGTGCCTGGCATATGATAATAACTGTTACTAGTGTTATTTTTCTAATATTTTGAGAATGTATATGTTACCAATAGTTGGCACAACAAAATACCAACTTAAGGAATAAGCACATGAAATTTATTTTATTCCACATGTCATTCACCCTTATGAATATATTCAATATATATAACTCAAGTAGCAACATTTTTACTACATGTCAGTCCTGTTTTAAGAGCCAAATGGGAATGAGTTGTCAAAAAAATATGTCCTTGAGTATAATTAGATAATAAATTTGTTTATTTTATTAAAATCACTTTCATTCATGTATTCATTCATTTGGCAAATTAGGAGCCTCATAAATGTTAAGATACTATTTTATGTTGTGGAATTCAAAATAAATAATTTGGTTTCAGGCAGGGCAGCCCGGGTGGCTCAGCGGTTTTGCTTCAGCCCAGGGCATGATCTTGGAGACCCGGGATGGAGTCCCATGTCGGGCTCTTTGTATGGAGACTGCTTCTCCCTCTGCCTGTGTCTCTGCCTCTCTCTTTCTCTCTCTCTGTGTCTCTCATGAATTAATAAATAAAATCTAAAAAATAAAAATAAAAAAAATAATTTGGTTTCATATTATAATCATCTGGAGTGATTTTTTTTGAAGATTTATTTATTTTAGAAAAAGAGAGAAAGAGAGCATACACATGTGGTGGAAGAAGTGGGGGGCAGAGAGAGAGAGAGAATCTCAAGCAGACTCCCTGCTGAGCATGGAGCCTGATCCCAGAACTCTGAGAATCATGACTTGAGCTGAAATCTAGAGTCAGACACTTAACTGAGTCACCCAGGTGCCCCCTGGAGTCATTTTTTTTTTTTAGAAATATGAATGCCTAGGCCATAGTCTCAATACATAGAATGGGGATAGGGCTCTTGCATGAGAATATATTTTTTAAAGCTCTGAAGGCAATGTGCATCTAGAATAGAGAATGACTGATGTGCACAATTCAGACTGTGTTGCTATTACAAAGTCAGTACATGGATGATGATCTGAAATGCCCACATTTAGTTTAAGAATAGATGAGGGAGGGATCCCTTGGTGGCGCAGCGGTTTAGCGCCTGCCTTTGGCCCAGGGTGCGATCCTGGAGACCCGGGATCGAATCCCACGTCAGGCTCCTGGTGCATGGAGCCTGCTTCTCCCTCTGCCTGTGTCTCTGCCTCTCTCTCTCTCTCTGTGACTATCATAAATAAAATAATAATAATAATAATAATAATTAATAATAATAATAGTAAAAGAATAGATGAGGGAGGGTGCTTCTGGAATCTTCTATAAGAATGAGAACAGTAGCAAAAATTGGCAAAAGTAATTTCTTTAGAACTCTAGAATATAATGAAAAGTTCATAATTCAGCATGTTTATGCAAGAAAAATGGCTTGATCTCAGTAAGAACAATAAGTTTTGTGGCATTTAAAAACTTTCCCTATTCCCACCTCCCTCTCCCCAGCTTGATAGTAGCTAGAAACTATGTTATCTGAGAATACCTGTAGCCTAGCAACCATAGGAGGAGAAGAATGTGTTTGGAGCTCCGCCTAAAGCTCTATCCCAACAGAACACTTGTGATTT
Source organism: Canis aureus (assembly GCF_053574225.1). Lineage (NCBI taxonomy): Eukaryota > Metazoa > Chordata > Mammalia > Carnivora > Canidae > Canis > Canis aureus. The sequence goes on along the minus strand of NW_027554461.1, from coordinate 16,483 downwards.
GACTTTTTTTTTTAATTTATTTTTTATTGGTGTTCAATTTACTAACATACAGAATAACCCCCAGTGCCCGTCACCCATTCACTCCCACCCCCCACCCTTCTCCCCTTCTACCACCCCTAGTTCGTTTCCCAGAGTTAGCAGTCTTTACGTTCTGTCTCCCTTTCTGATATTTCCCGCACATTTCTTTTCCCTTCCCTTATATTCCCTTTCACTATTATTTATATTCCCCAAATGAATGAGAACATATAATGTTTGTCCTTCTCTGATTGACTTACTTCACTCAGCATAATACCCTCCAGTTCCATCCACGTTGAAGCAAATGGTGGGTATTTGTCATTTCTAATAGCTGAAGAATATTCCATTGTATACATAGACCACATCTTCTTTATCCATTCATCTTTCGTTGGACACCGAGGCTCCTTCCACAGTTTGGCTATCGTGGCCATTGCTGCTAGAAACATCGGGGTGCAGGTGTCCCGGCGTTTCATTGCATTTGTATCTTTGGGGTAAATCCCCAACAGTGCAATTGCTGGGTCGTAGGGCAGGTATATTTTTAACTGTTTGAGGAACCTCCACACAGTTTTCCAGAGTGGCTGCACCAGTTCACATTCCCACCAACAGTGTAAGAGGGTTCCCTTTTCTCCGCATCCTCTCCAACATTTGTTGTTTCCTGCCTTGTTAATTTGCCCCATTCTCGCTGGTGTGAGGTGGTATCTCATTGTGGTTTTGATTTGTATTTCCCTGATGGCAAGTGATGCAGAGCATTTTCTCATACGCATGTTGGTCATGTCTATGTCTTCCTCTGTGAGATTTCTGTTCATGTCTTTTGCCCATTTCATGATTGGATTGTTTGTTTCTTTGGTGTTGAGTTTAATAAGTTCTTTATAGATCTTGGAAACTAGCCCTTTATCTGATATGTCGTTTGCAAATATCTTCTCCCATTCTGTAGGTTGTCTTTAATGGCAAGTTCTAAGAAAAGCTCCAAAGCTTTGTCTTTACCTCAGGGCTTATTCATTAAGGAAAGCCCTATTCTCAAGGCGTGTCATAAAAACTATCAGTGGCAATTATTTAACATAAAACCTGTTTGATATGGTAATATCAGTTCATCAGTTCGGACAAATGAGAGGCTGGCCCAAACATAATTAAAAAGGAAAATTTTAAAAATGGGATGTCCATAGAGGGCTTTGAAAAACTCCAACATTTTTGTGGGGATCTGAAATGCCACATATAAGTGAAGGGCATGTGTATGGTCAGAAAATACCTGAGATGGCCCTAAATGCTCATCTCTGGCTGACTTTGAGGCTCTACACAAGCAGAAATAAAGGGGAAAGTTGCAAACTGTTGGAGTGTTCAATGTGTGCCATAAAGTATACACAGAACACCTCATTAAGGATGAGAAACCTACTGGTGAAAAGAATTTAAGGAAATTTCTGTTAACTCATTTGCTGACCAGTAACTCATTTGCTCAGTAACTGAGCAGAAATCTCAGTGGCCATACTGACAAAGAATAGACATTATAGAATTAGTACAAGAAAGTAACTAACAAAGAAACAAAAGCAAAAACAGCAACACATAGCAAAAATACAACCCCTGAGAAGGAGGAAATCTGATTTCCAGAGTTTCTACATTGTATTATTTAAAATACTAAGTTCTTTCCAAAAAAAATTATGAGACATACAAAGAAAGGGGAATGTTTACCACAAAATATAACCAAAGAAAGAAATCAGTCAATAAAACTGGACCCTAAGGAAGCCCGTACCATCTTGGATTTAATAAAGGCTTTAAATCAGCTATTAAAAATAAGTTCCAGGAACTAAAGGAAACCATGCCTAAACAACTAAATTTGAGACCGTATCTCAGGAAGTAGAGAATATTAATAAAGGGATTGAAATTACATATAAAAAAGAATCATTAGAGGGCAGCCCAGGTGGCTCACCTGTTTAGCGCCGCCTTCAGCCCAGGGTGTGATCCTGGAGACCTGGGATCAAGTCCCACATCGGGCTCCCTGCATGGAGCCTGTTTCTCCCTCTGCCTCTCTCTCTCTCTCTCTCTGTCTGTCTCTCATGAATAAATAAATATACTCTTTAAAAAAAAGGAATCATTAGAAATTCTTCAGTTGAAAAGTACAGTAATTGAATTGGAATTCACTTCATGGGACCAATAGCAGATTTCAGCATGTAAAAGAGAGACTCAATGAACTTGATTTATTGAGACCCAATGAATCTGATAGGCCAATCAGACTATCCAGTCTTCAGAAACAAAAGAAAATGAAGAAAAATGAACACATCATCAGAGATCTATAAAACAGCATCAAGCATACCATTCTACATATATGGGAGTTTTGGAAGAAGAGGAGAGACACAAGGGGCCAAAAGAATTTTTTTTTAAATTTTTATTTATTTATGATAGTCACAGAGAGAGAGAGAGGCGCAGAGACACAGGCAGAGGGAGAAGCAGGCTCCATGCACCGGGAGCCCGACGTGGGATTCGATCCCGGGTCTCCAGGATCGCGCCCTGGGCCAAAGGCAGGTGCCAAACCGCTGCGCCACCCAGGGATCCCCAAAAGAATATTTGAAGAAATAATGGCAATCACTTCTCGAATCTGATGAAAAACTTTAACCTATATATTCACGTATCTTAATGAATTCCAAGTAGGATAAACTACCACAGACTAACTAATATAAACTGTATAGGAGCTCTGGAAACCAGTTCAGAGATCTATCGCAAAGAAGTAAGAAAAAGTCACAATAAAAACTTCAGGAAATTTCCTGGCATTTTTTTCTTTCTCTTGTCCCACCCTCTTCCAGGCAATGACACAGGAGGAAGCAGATCAACTCCCAGTTCCTTACCTTGGAAATTATCTGCAACACTCTGGCCTGCCTATGGGCTACCTCAGAGAGACTGGTTTCTATCTCACCTCACTCAGAGCTCAGACAGGAAATTGTGGCAGAGTTTGGACCTGAGGTGGCAAAAACTATGGAAGGCAGTGGCAGGCATTGTGGTGTGGGGGACTTTAGATTCACAGATACCTGGGGGCAAGAGATTACAAACAGAGGAATATAATAAAACATCTATGCCCCCAAAGAGAAGCTGGAGTGAGACTCTTTGATAAATTAAGATATTTATTTATTTTTTTTTAAATTTTTATTTATTTATGATAGTCACAGAGAGAGAGAGAGAGAGAGAGGCAGAGACACAGGCAGAGGGAGAAGCAGGCTCCATGCACCGGGAGCCTGACGTGGGATTCGATCCCGGGTCTCCAGGATCGCGACCTGGGCCAAAGGCAGGCGCCAAACCGCTGCGCCACCCAGGGATCCCGATAAATTAAGATATTTAAACACAGCCATAATCACAGGGAAGTTTTTAAAAAGGATACACACAGGCCCAGATAGAACACATGCCCAGAAAAGACCTCTAAAGACCTTATAGCTTCACCCTGGGCTGATTCCAATAGAAATGACAGGATCTTGTTAACTAACTTTCCACTTTTCCAATGTGGAAAAACTAGGAAAGGTGGCTGTATTTTCATATGCCCGCTTAAAAGATCACAACACATACCAAGAAACAAGGCAACACAGCTCATTCAAAGGAACAAAATATATCCTCAGAAACCATCTCCGAAGGAACAAATGTATCAGGAAGGCTTTAAAACAATTGTCTTAAGTATCCCAAAGCTAAAGGAAAATACAAAGAATTAAAGGAAATAAGGAAAATGACATAGGAACAAAATGAGAATATGAACAAAGAGATATAATGAAAAAAAAAAAAAAGGAACCAAATAGAAATTCTGGAATTGAAAAGTACAATAGCTAAATTGAAAATTTCACTAGAGATAAAAAAGAGACTCAACCAGGCAAAATAAAGAATCAGTGAACTTGAAGACAGGTCATTTGAAGTTACTGATTCTAAGCAGCAAAGGGGAGAGAGAGAGCCAGAGAGAGAGAGAGAGAGAGAGAGAGAGAGAGATCAACATAGGCATTATGAGAGTCACAGTAGAAAAAAAGAGAGAAAGGGACAGAGAGATTATTTCCAAACATTTAGTCTTGGAACATTGAAAAACTCACAGCTCATATCATGATCAATGATGAAAAGACTGAACATTGTCCAAGACTAAATATTTTAGGCCACAAACAGGACTAAATGTCCAGACTAAGGATTTTAGGCCACAAAACCAGTCTAAATTTTTTTCAAAGACTGGAATCATACAAAGTGTCTTTTCCAAACACAATAATTGAATGAAAACAGAAATAAACACCTGAAGGAAAACTGGAAAATTCACAAATATGTGGAAATTAAATAACACACTTTTAAATAACCAATGGGTTAAAGGAGAAACTATTTTCTATTTCCTATTTCCATCTATTTTCTAGAGGGAAAAAAAATAGCAAAACAATAGAGAATATAAATGAAACCAAAAGTTGGCTATTGAAAAAGATCGGTAAAATTGACCAATTGTTAGCTAGATTGACCAAGAAAAAAAAGAGATAAGACTCCAGTAATTTAGATCAGAAATAAAAGAAGGGACATAACAACCAATTCTAAAGAAATAAAAAAGATCAAAAAGGAATATTATGCATGGTTGTATGCAAACAAGTTGAATAACTTAGATGACATGAACAAATTTCTAGAAACACATAATCTAATAAGACTGGATTATGAAGAAATAGAAAATCAATATATCTATAATTAGGGAATTGAAACAGCAATCAAAAAGCTCATGACAAGTTAAAGCCCAGGACTAGATGGTGTTACTGGTGAATTTCACCAAACATTTAAAGAAGAATTAACAATAATCTTCCTGAAAGTCTTCCAAAGAATTAAAGAGCTAATATTCTCAACCTCAGTTTATGATTCTGATACCACAGCTAGACAGACACTATACAAAAAGAAAACCATAGACCAGTACTGTTTGTGAATATTGATGCTAAATTCTTGACAAAGTGCTGACAAGCCAAATTCAACAGGATTATACACCATGACAAAATAGGATTTACTCCTAAAGTGTATGGATGGTTCAACATAAGAAAATCAGTAAGTGTAATATACCACATTAAGAGAATGAAAGTAAAAATCCATAAGAACATGTCAATTTCTGCACAGGAAGCATTTAAACGAAATCAAATACCCTTACATGATTTTTTTTTTTAAGTCAACAAACTAGGAATAGAAGGAAATTATTTCAACATAAAGAAAGCCAGATAGGAAAAACTCACAGCTCCTATCATGATCAATGATGAAAAGACTGAAAAATTTCCCTCCAAGGTCAAGAGCAACACAAGTATGCCTGTTTTTATCACTTCTATTTGACATAGTACTTAGGAAGTCCAAAAGAAAAAGAAATTTTATTTTTTTAAAAGATTTATTTATTTGAGAGAAAGAGAGTAAGAGAGAGTGTGTGAGTGGGGAAGGAGCAGAGAAAGGGAGAGAATCTCTAGTAGACTCCATGCTGAACATAGAGCCTCACAAGGGGTTTGATCTCATGCTCCTGAGATCATGACCTGAGCCAAAACCAAGTCGTTTAACCACTGTACCACACAGGCACCCCAAGAAAAAGAAATTTTAAGATCTAAATTGGAAAGGAAGAAAAAAATAATCTCTATTCACAAATGACATGATCCTATATGTAGAAAGCCCTAAATTCTGTAATAAACTGGTAGAACTAGTAACTGAATTCAGCAACATTGTAGGTTACAAAATCAATATGCAAAAAATAGTTGTGTTTGCACTATACATTAACAATGAACAATGTGAAATGGAAATTTAGAAAACAGTGCCAATTAGAATAGCATCTAAAAGAATAAAATACTTAGGAATGAATTTTTAGCTTTGTACACTGGAAACTATAAAAGATTGGTAAAGAAATTAGATACAAATAAATGGAAAGATATCTTGTGTTCATAGATTGAAAGATTTAATATTGTTAAGATGGCAGTGCTACCCGTAGTGATCTACAGATTCAATGTAATGAATGTATCAACATCCCAATACTTTTTCTTGCCAAAATAAATTAATTCATCCTAAAATCTATATGGAATCTCCAGAGACCCTGAACTGCCAAAATGATCTTGAAAAAGAAAAAGTTGGACTCCTTAGACTTCCTGATTTCAAAACTTACAACAAAGCTATGGTAATTAAAAGAGTGTGGTACTGACATATGAACAAACATGTAGACCAAGGGAATAGGATAAGAAACTCAGATATAAACCCTTGGCTATGTGGTGGAATGATTTTTGACAAGGCTGCCAAGACCATTCAATGGGGAAAGGACAGTTCTTCAACAAATAGTGTTGTGAAAACTGGATTCCACATGCAAAAAGAATTAAGTTGGACCCTTACCTTTTCTATATTAAAAAATAATAATTTGGAATGGATTAAGGTCCTAATGTAAGACCTGAACTATAAAAACCTAGACGCACTGGGTGTTATTCTATATGTTGGCAAATTGAACACCAATAAAAAATAAATTTAAAAAAAAACCTAGAAGAAAATAATCCAATGAAGCTAAAGTTTGAGCAGGCTGAGTTTAGGTCTAGAAGTAGGATAATAAAAGTATTCCAAGCATGGGACCCAAATCCATTTCACTTCTTAAAAACAAGGGTACACAGGGGCTTCCACATTCATGAAAGGAGGCAGGAAAACACTACTAACTACTGTGTATGGCTACTTCTTGTGTAAATATGTGTGTCTAGAGAAACAGAGTGGTGTAACTTTGTGACTAGGAACATCAGTGAGATGTCTGTTGGAGGAGAGTGGGGATGTGCTAGATGGGTGATGGGTATTAAAGAGGGCACATGTTGTGATGAGCACTGGGTGTTGTATGTAAGTGATGCACCACTGAATTCTACTCTAGAAACCAATACTACACTACATGTTAACTAAAATTTAAATTTTTTAAAAATAGGCTATACCTTTGGTTGTAACTTTCCATTCTGTATATTACACCTCTGTCAATTCCATCCCCTCCTACACTAGCAACCTACACGGCAGCCCTTTTTGGAGGTAGCGTCTGAGAAGTACATGGTAGGGGAGAGCAGCCCCAGAGCAGGGGAGGAATGTAGGTGAAAGCCACAGATTTGACCTTAGATGGGGTGGTCCTTCCAGCTGCAGTCTGAAGATAAGCCGTTTAACACCCTCACTATTGTTTTGGTCCTTCATGAATCCACCACTTGAAAATGTGGCATACGGAAAAAAAAATATTTGTAAGACAATTCACTTTAATCTTTTAGGATTTGGGGAACTGGGAGCCAGATGAGTATACTTCAAACTGTTTGGTGACTTTAAAATGAGAGCAGACCCCAAATAGGCAGAACACAAACATGGATCCCATTTTAAGGAGCTTTCAGATTTAAAACAAGACGAAACTGTGTAGCCTGTTAGGCGCACCATTGGACAGCTATACATTTGACAGTCCAAACATGACCAAATCAAAGCTCATAAACCATGTTTATGGCAGTAGTCTTAGTATGAAACTACACCACTACACATGCCTTCTCTAGCTTCTCTTTGGCTTCCTGATTGGGCATGGGTCATTGGACAGCTGAAGGTAAACAGTGTGATGTCAGATTCCTGTGCTGTTTGATCAGCTGTGTTCCGTCACACCTGCAGTCAGGAAGCTGGCCTCATCCACACTCAGTGCTTGACATTCCTGGCTAAAATTGCCTAAACGTGTATTCCAACCTCACAGAAAGTAACTTTTTCTCTTCCCTTTTGGGGAATCATTCACAAATGTCTCTGATAAGCTACTCTGTTTGGAGGAGCTCCTTAGGCCACTGGGTTTGAAATTACTAGCGATTATTTTCCTCTAAGATCAAAATTCAGAACCAGACATTATTTTCTAAACAGCTAGCAAAATCAAGTTTAGGGAAGTGACAAAGCCAAATGATCTCATGGATATATTACTTATTTGGAGTATTCTTCCTAATTCTACAAGTGGGTTACAATACATGCAGAATAGTTATTCTAAAAATGAGAATACCTGTTTCCTATCTAATTCAAAAATGATGGCTATAATATAACACTTTAATACAAATTAGCCTGATAAAAAGGCAAATGAACATATCTGAACTTCCACTTTTTCTTATTAAAAACTTTTTAAAAATTAACGAAAAGAAACAGAATTAAGAAAATCAAATACTATCTTGCCAAACTGTGGAAGGAGCCTTGGTGTCCATCGAAAGATGAATGGATAAAGAAGCTGTGGTCTATGTATACAATGGAATATTACTCAGCCATTAGAAATGACAAATACCCACCATTTACTTCGATGTGGATGGAATTGGAGGGTATTATGCCGAGTGAAGTAAGTCAATCAGAGAAGGACAAACATTATATGGTTTCACTCATTCGGGGGATATAAAAAATAGTGAAAGGGATTATAGGAGAAAGGAGAGGAAATGAGTGGGAAATATCTGTGAGGGTGACAAAACATGAGAGACTCCTAACTCTGGGAAACGAACAAGGGGTAGTGGAAGGGGAGGTGGGCAGGGGGTTGGGGTGACTGGGTGATGGGCACTGAGGAGGGCATTTGGCGGGATGAGCACTGGGTATTATACTATTTGTTAGCAAATCAAACTGCAATAAAAATATACAAAAAAAGAAATAACATAAAAATGCAACAATGTTTTAAGAAAGAAAATGGTTCTCATAAATGTTGGTGAAAGACAAGAAAATAATTAGAAGCAATGTACCAATTATATATTCTTTATATGAGTTTCTGTATCACAAATTTGAGTTGACGCTCTGCAGCAGAGTTTTGCTTCTTAAGAACAAAGAATTTAATACATGGATTTTTGCCAGACCCAGCTGTTGCATCACAAGTTTGTAATACTGAACACCTGTTCAACCACTGTTTTTCTCCCAAAAATGTGTTTGATCATGCAGCTTGAAAGGAATGGCTTTTCACTTCTATTTACAAATCTCTCAGACTTTTTACACAGTACTTTAATTGTCTGCAACCATACTTAGGGCTCATGAAATTTACTAAATAACTTCACTATAGAGGTCATGAGGATCTCTATCCTTTTCAGCAAGCTTAATTGGAAAAAAAACAAGAAATTTTCCTCAAGCCTAACACACAAAAAAACTCTCACCTTACAATGGTACGCTGTTAAATAAAATGACTTAGAAAAATATGCAGTGAATTTTTTGTGGTTATTTCAGTTCAGCTTTCTGTTCTTCAGTCTATCAAGAACTGATGAACAATGCTTATTTTCTGTCTTGGATATTCTTCCAAGTTTTATATATGACATAAAACAGGTTCGTATTTCACATTCTGATTTTCCGGTCATATAAAGAAGAAACAAAGAATTATTAAGCTTGCAAAACATACCTCTTTCATGTACCATATTTTCTTTACCACTGAGAAGCTATCAAAAACTATTACCGACTTTCTCAAAAATGAAGGAAAATGTTATGTTTTCTAATTGAGGTCTAGTGGTGCGAGTGTCAATCCTCCTTACTATGAAGATGTCACATTCCATTTGTTTTATGTCTCTAACAACTATAATGCAGCTGCAGTACAAAATCAGATTATGAATCTTTATTTGTCTCAAGGATCCCCCAAGTCAGTACCTTAGTACTTTGCTGCCTAGCTCATTCACTGATATGTCGCTTTAAATATTCCTTTGCAAGAAAAGATGCAATGCATTCACTAGAACTGATTTTCACATCTCATTTCCTTTACAGGTCTGAAAATGTGTTCTAATACACCTGGTGTTAAAAATATAAAAAGTGGATAACATCTGTTTTGAACAGTTGACATTTCACCATATCCACTCCACATGGACTCAAACATAGTGTGCTTAGGCTTCATGATGCCTGACAGACGTGGTAGGGACCCTGACATAGCATAAGCTGTCTGAAGGCTTGGCTTATGCTTTCTTCCCATTTATGTTGCTCTTAGCTATATTTGACAGCTGATTTCTGCAGCATTTCTGTCAGTGTTCTTAATCCAGACAAAGAAATTCTTTATTTCAAAATGGTGCTAAATCCTATCATTCATAAGTTAATAAGCTTAAATGACTTGCAAAGCATCTTATGTGGAAATTCTTTCTTAGAAAATAAAACACAATCTTTCCTAGAAAGTTGAGTCATTAACTTACTTGAATGGGGCTGGGGTGGGGAGGAGGAGGGAAGAACAGACCAAAGTATCTGGCAAGATATCTTCTAGTTCCTTAATTTTACTGCAAGCTGGAAGCCCTGCATAGTCAGAAAATGTTTCCTGCCTCTACTCTCCTTCAGAATTTATAATCTCATTAGAAAACTATTTTAATTCAAGTAAAAACAACAGAATATCCAAACTGCTACTTGAAAATGCTAAATTGAGGGCACCTGGGTGGTTCAGTGGTTGAGCACCTGCCTTTGGCTCAGGTCATGATCCCAGGGTCCTGGGATGGAATCCCACATCAGGCTCCCCACAGGGGGCCTGCTTCTCCCTCTACCTATGTCTCTGCCTCTCTGTGTGTCTCTCATGAATAAATAAATAAAATATAAGAAAAAAGAAAATGCTAAATTGAATATAATTGAGTAGGATAAATTTTGGATGGTGATGTTCAATAAAACATGAGGCCCCAGAAGAGTTCCAGTACACATAACCTGTCTCCATGCATACAGACATTTACAAGTATCTTTATCCATATTATTTCAGCTAATCCAAAAGGCAGTTGATTGTAAAATGTGCAATTATATTTACATACCACCAAGGAAAACATTGCCCTTTAACCTATGATGCAATGTCAATTATAAAACATTTCCCTGAGCTACTATGTTTGTATCTCTACCATTAGGTCAAAGGTAACTTTACTTTCTCTAAGTGAAAGAACATTCTAGAAAGTCTCAACTATTTTGTTTAACCTCATTCTGTATTTTAACACTGGAAACAACTGCATAAATGTTATGCATTTATGTTAAGATTATTTAAAAAAGGCATACAAAATGTAATGTGTACCTACAGAGGGTTTGGCAAACAGTGCGAAATAATGTTGCTGAATTAATGAAGTTATCTGATTTGCCCAGAGATTAAATGAAATCACTGCTGACTTCTAATATAATATTAATTATATTAATATAATATGATTTTAACTTCTACTTTACTGTATTCGTGTATTGTCACAAAACTCTTTAAGGCAAAATGAAAATTTAAATGTAAGTGCTTAAGAAGTATAAATCCAGTCCATTTACTAATTATTAATACTACAACATGTTCCTCTCAGGCATCGTTATATATTTGAGAGCTATCTTTCACACTTACTTAAAGCCAATGGAAGTGATGGAAGATGCTGTATCTCCTTAGGTATAATATGTGGATGAAATAGGAATAAAAAATTATTCATCCCTCAAGTTACTATGTCCTAGGTTGAAAATGGAATCAAAACCAAAACCAAATCTTTTCTATTCCTGATTTGTGATTAATTTTTGGTAAAAGAATTGAAAAAACAAAGAGCCCAACAATTCATGGATTTGAATTATTAATTAGGTTTAGTGTGAAAAAGGATTACTCAATAAACTATAAAAACATTGTTGAAAGCTTACTAAAATAAATACAGCAAGACCCAAATGTCTTTGTGTGGTTTACACTGTAATTACTTCAGAGTATAAATGGTTCAAAATTTGAAAATTCAATTATATGCATTTCATTTTCATTTAATTTTGTGAATTTTGAAAAGCATGTGGTTGTTTCTTTTTAAATTTTAGTTTTTTAGTCTCTCATTGAGGATGGCAAATACTGTTGGAAACAAAACACTGAAGGTAAAATTTTAAAGTTTCCCAAACTGAACAAGTGTCAAAGAGAGTTAAATAATGACAATTCTAAATGATTTTTAAAGCTTCTTTTTTTTAAACATACTCTGTCATTTAGAGCAGTTTTTGGTTGATAGCAAAATTGAGCAGAAGGTACTGAGGTTTCCCATAATGTCTGATCCCGCACATGCACAGCCCCCCATTATCAACACAGTGGTACCCCATTGTATGACAAATCGAAGATTTGAAATATTTGAAATATTCTCTCAAAGTGGCACACTAAATGATATTTTTTTAAAGCTTGTAGCATTTACATTTTTGAGGTTCTCAAAGCTTAAAAGAGCCCTAAGACTTTAAGAAATCCCATATTTTCTGGAGCAATAGGGCTTTTCTTCACAAAGGAACTGTCCAGAAAAAGCTTCAAAATGAAAAGAAAACTGTAGAAACTTGTTTGTTGATGTGGGTGGCAGCTGTTTTGTGGTAGAACCATAGCACAGGATATGGGGTTAGAACTGGGTCATATCATACGCTCAGTTACCATTCTAGTTATGTGATCTTCAGCAAGTGTTTAAATAATCTGACAACTTACTTTCCTCAGAAGCAAAAATAATTGTGCAGTTAATTGAGATGCTATATGCAAAAAGCTATAGGTTACATACATAAAATTAATTATGGTGAAAACAGTAAAATGACAATCTAGTGTGAAAAGAGATAAGTACCATGGAATCTGCTTTACAACACAAATCTGGATGAAGAGTTGAGAGTCCTAGAAGGACACATACCTGGGAATGACCGTGTTAACTAAAGAAGAAAATCTCTGGCCAAATTAATATGTGGGACCACACTTCCTCTTTTTTTGGTTATCATCTGCTTATTTTTCTTATCATTTTAAGTTTTTATTTAAATTCCAGTTTGTTAACATAGTGTAATATTAGTTTCAAAACACAGTGATATTAGGTACTTCCATACAACACCAAGTGTTCATCATAGCAAGTGTATTCCTTAATCCCCATCGTATCATTTTATTTATTTTTTTCATCATGGTAAGTATATTCTTTAATCCTAATCCTCTATTTCCTCTATCCTCTCCACCCATCTTCCTTCTGGTAACTATCAGTTTGTATTCTATAGTTAAGAATCTGTTTCTTAGTCTGTCTCGGTCTCTCTCTTTTCTCCTTTATTTAAGCTCATTTATTGCTTAAATTCCACATATGAGTAAAATCATATGGTATTTGCCTTTCTCTGACTGACTTATTTCACTTAGCATGATACTCTCTAGCTCCATACATGTTATTACAAATGGCAAGGTTTTATTCTTTTTCATGGGTGAGTAATAGTCCAGTATATATATATATATGTGTGTGTGTGTGTGTGTGTGTGTGTACCACATCTTCTTTATCCACTCATCAATGGATACTTGGGCTATTTCTAATAGTTTAGCTATTGTAAATAATTCTGCTATAAACATAAGGGTGCATGTATCCCTTTGAATTAGTGTTTTTGTATTTTTTGGATAAATACCAGTATTGTAATTACTGGATTATAAAGGAGTTGTATTTTTAATTTTTTGAGGAAAAATATTTTCCAGTTTTACACAGTGGCTGCAGTTTTCATTCCCACCAACAGTGTAAGAGGGTTCCTTTTTCTTCACATCCTGACCAATACCTGTTGTTTCTTATGCTTTTAATGTTAGCCATCCAACAGGTATGAGGTTATATCTTATTGTAGTTTTGGTTTGCATTTCCCTGATGATGAGTAATATGGAGCATCTTTCCACATGTCTATTGGTCATCTGTGTCTTGGAAAAATGTCCATGTCTTCTGTCCATTTTTAAACTGGATTACTGTTTTGGAGGGTATTGAGTTGTATCATTTTTTTATACATTTTGTATACTAAACCTTTATAAGTTATATAATTTGCAAATATCTGCTCCTATTTAATAGATTGCCTTTTATTTTTGTTGATTTTTCCTTTGCTGTGCAGAAAATTTTTATTTTGATATAGTCCCAAAAGTTTATTTTTGTTTTTATTTTCCTTGCCTTAGGAGACATATCTAGAAAAATGTTGCTACAGCTGATGTCAGAGAGATTACTATGATTTTCTATCTCACATTTAGGTCTTTCATCCATTTTGAATTTGTTTTTGTATATGGTGTAAGAAAGTGGTCCAGTTTCATTTTTTTACATGTTTTTAGAATAGCTCAAATTAAAATTTTTGTTTCACTAACTTCATTCTCCTTTAACACTGGAAATTTAAATGCGTAAATAAATTATGAAATGGCCATACAACAAAATACTATACAGCTAAGGAAACTAGACAGGGTGTGGAAAGATATAGAGAGAATAAGAGAGGTATTCACAATTCATTGTTAAGGGAAAAACTCCAATCTAACTCTTAATCATGGTTATCCCCAAGTACTGAGATTACAGGTAATTTTTTTCCTTTGCTTTTGTTTTTAATTAAAAAAACACTTTTTACTTGTAGGAGAAAACTCATAAAACTCCTTGTTTTTATTTACATTCTAAATTTTACAGAGTGAGGATGTAACCTATGTTATGTAAAACTTCAGGTTTACAGCTCTTTGCAGGGGTGCCTTAAAAGACAACCCACCATTATTTGCATATCTTAGACTTGGGTTTCCCAAAACAACAGCCACTAGCTGCATATGGCTACTTAAATTTAATTTAAATAATTTAATTAACATAAAACTTAATATAATTAAAAATTCAATTCCTCATTCATACTAGTCATATTTCAAGGGCTCAATAGCCACAGGGGGCTTAATGGTTACCATATTTGAAGAGTACATTTCCATAATCACAGAAATTTCCATTAGATTGAGCTATCTTAAACCATAGATTGGGATCTGTATACACAATAAGATACGATTTTTCAATATTATGAATGTGCTTTCTTCTTTTTGCATTTCTGAGCACATGACCTCTTTCATACTCTATCCCTGAGGTATCCTTCTACCTTGGGAAGATAAGTTTTGTTCTATAAAGATGAAGGAGAGAGACCATACAATACTCATTTACCTTCTCATCATAGAAAATAGGATTTTTCAAAAAAACAAGAGCCTTGCAAATCCACCATCTTTGCCTGAAATCATGGTCTTCTCATGTTTTGTAAAGTTACCATTTCTTAGTTGTCAAAGTTAAAATACAAAAACAAAAACTCAAACTCTCTCTTGATCACCTTTGCATAGCCAATACCAATCACACACCAATATCTGATTCTACTTTGCAATTCTTTCTTTTTCTTTTTCTTTCTTTTTTTTTTTTTTTTAGAGAAAGAGAGTAGGGGAGAGGTAGAAGGAGATAGTGAGAGAATCTTAGGCAGGCTCCATGCCCAGCATGGTTGATCTCACAACTCTGAGATCATAACTTGAGCTGGAATCAAAAGATGCTCAACCACTTGAACCACCCAAGTGCCCCTGCAATTATTTCTGTACTGACTCTTCTCTTTGCCCACACTGCCACTGTGTCAGGTCAGATTCTAATTATTTTCACCCGAACCACTGCACAAGCCTAATTAATCACCTACTCATATTTTCTAATTAACCAATCTGCTCACATCACATCCTTATTTAAAATTCTTCAAATGTTTGTGTTGCCTAAATGATAGTGCATACAGAGGAGTGTAGTTCTTGGTAAGAGTAGTGAACAAGCAGGGATGCCTGGGTGGCTTAGTGGTTGAGCATCTGCCTTCTGATCGGGGGGTGATCCCAGGGTTCTGGGATTGAGTCCCACATTGGGGTCCCTGCATGGAGCCTGCTTCTCCCTCTGCCTATGTCTCTTTCTTCTCTCTGTGTCTCTCATTAATAAATAAATGAATTTTTTTTTAAAGAGTAGTGAACAAGCAGAGATCATGCATCTGCTCTTTCCTCAGGAGTGATAAGATGGGGGCTGAGGTTTCCTTGAGAAAAATTCAAAGACACTAAAGTGGTAGGAATAGATAATGCGCAGGGAAGATTCAATAGAAATGGAAAAGTAGGAGCTCTTTATGGAGGCTTGGATCCAATGTAGGACTTGGGGCCAGGGGCTAAAAGACAAGCATGATGGGTTGTGTTTAGTTTGAGTGTGGTTCAGTTTAGGTTGCTAGAATAGTCAGATATTCAGGACAGAAATCCTGGGCAGGAATGATGAAAATGAAAATACTGGTGTGTCTCTTACAGAATGTCTTATTACAGATAATAAGATAAATAGGCAAATTTGTAAATAGGCAAATTTGTAATTAAAATCCATGAGAATAAAGGACATAATTTACACATAACAGCACTATGTAGAACTGTTAATCTATATACAAAATGGTATCTCATCATAAAACAAAATTAAATTCTGTATTTAAGTTTATATTTTTGGTGATGATTGGGAATGAACCAGTATCCACAGCATCCTTCTCTGGGAAAAGTAAAGACTTTTAATATGTGTTTACCTGTTACTTTACACTACCTAATACATTTTTTTAAATTTTTTAAAAATTTTTTAAAATTTATTTATGATAGTCACAGAGAGAGAAAAAGAGGCAGAGACATAGGCAGAGGGAGAAGCAGGCTCCATGCACCGGGAGCCCGATGTGGGATTCGATCCCGGGTCTCCAGGATCGCGCCCTGGGCCAAAGGCAGGCGCCAAACCGCTGTGCCACCCAGGGATCCCAATACATTTTTTGAATCATCTAGTAATTTAGATTCAGATTGCTACTGTGATAATATTATCTGCCTTTATTTTATTTTATGTCATTAATT